>NC_086323.1:64216332-64519189 GCF_036172605.1 Pelobates fuscus | reverse complement strand
AAATGTAAGCCAGCGTCAGGGACCTCCTGACACCAGAACACCTTAATTCATAAAGATGCAGTGGCACACAAAAGGTCACTTTCAATTTTGTTAGTGAGTGAGGGTGCTGGAATTTGGATATTGTATTACATTTTAATGTAGTGGTTTTGGTGCACAGATGCTGTCCATTTTATTGGACAATGTAACACAGCAATGTTTACATTTGTCTGAGAACATACCTCTAGTGATTAACAAACTCACAGACACAAAGACTAAGAACTTAGAGTTTTGAATACTGCACATTTGCCATCATTACGCAATTCTCCAGGGGAAGCATTCTATTTGCAGAATTACCATAGGTTCTCAATGTATCTCTGTAAGGAGCATGTGATTGGACCAGAGATAATTGATAGGATATTTATTTACCACGGGCACAGCACCTAAAGTATCTCCCTGTCTTTTACTTGCCTTGGTATAAACCCCCTCGCTAAAACGTAAACCATCCTTGAAAGAGTGCACTCAAAGGTCTTTGTTTAAAAATTATTATTCTGCTTTATATTGCAATAAATTATAGGCAGAGTGTGTTGACTTTTCAGCCCATCAACCAACTTTTTTCTCAATTACTAAATGAAGTTCAAAGAAAGATCTATTCAGCTATTCCTAGGACATATTGCTTTAGCTAGCTGAATACTTCTTTCAATGAAATTCATTTACTAATTGAGTATCGGTAGTTGTAGTACACTAAATACCAAATTTATAGTCTAGAGATCATGTAACGGAGCTGACAGATTTAAATTCATATTGAGCCTCTCACACTTCACTCTCTATGCCCCGCTCTGCTGCCCTCTTGTGTCTACCCCTTCCTCCTGCCCTGTTTAGCCAGCTTTTTTTTCTCAATTTCCTTTTTGTATAGTTTGGTTTAGATCCAGCAACCCAAGTGACTTTTGCAGACTTTATTACTCTCTCTGCTTTGTCTTGCAACTAACTACACAATGAAATTTTCCAAGAAGGGCTTTACATAGAGGGGGTGGTGGAGATTATCACCTAAATTGTTATTTCTTACCTCCTAATGTTTTCTCCCATCAGGATATAGACTCTAGCTGCTTATATAATAATAATAATTATTATAATAATAATGCATTTAAACCAGGAAAGGTACATTCAGATTACTCTGGTTTTCAAGTACATCCTGAGGATGTTACTTTTGCACATTGGTGTTGCTTCCCAGTTTACTTCTATACATCTAGTGCCAGCTATTCCTGCATTTTATTTTATGGGGAATCCATCTTTGCAGCTTAGTCATGCAGTATGTTACTCTTACAGCCACACTTAAATATTTGCAACATTGTGCCATTGGCAGCACACTTTTAAATATTTGCAACATTGTGCCATTGGCAGCACACTTTTAAATATTTGCAACATTGTGCCATTGGCAGCACACTTTTAAATATGGCAACATTGTGCCATTGGCAGCACACTTTTAAATATGGCAACATTGTGCCATTGGCAGCACACTTTTAAATATTTGCAACATTGTGCCATTGGCAGCACACTTTTAAATATGGCAACATTGTGCCATTGGCAGCACACTTTTAAATATTTGCAACATTGTGCCATTGGCAGCACACTTTTAAATATTTGCAACATTGTGCCATTGGCAGCACACTTTTAAATATTTGCAACATTGTGCCATTGGCAGCACACTTTTAAATATTTGCAACATTGTGCCATTGGCAGCACACTTTTAAATATGGCAACATTGTGCCATTGGCAGCACACTTTTAAATATGGCAACATTGTGCCATTGGCAGCACACTTTTAAATATGGCAACATTGTGCCATTGGCAGCACACTTTTAAATATGGCAACATTGTGCCATTGGCAGCACACTTTTAAATATGGCAACATTGTATATTTCATAAAAATGGTCTCACTAGGTGAATAATAGATCTTTTGAGGTTTCCTTTTTGGGGCTATCTTTTAGCAGATTAACGCACACTGCAATGTGAGTAAACTTTTTATACTTGTAGGAGAATAATAAATGCTTGTGGAGTTCTATAGTGTTTCTCCTGTCTTTTTGAAACATAATGTGCATGCCCAGGATACACCTAGTAGTATTCTGCTGATTTTAGTGTCTAAATGTTTACTTCGGCATTTTCTCTTAGTTATATCAACATATTCTTTAGTGTTGGAGGGTTCCTTTAATTTAGAAGCAGAAGTTGATAGTTTACCTTGGCTTATGTACTCAAAATAAAAACTGCAAACAAATGCATGAAATGTTTGAAGCATATTGAATAAACAATTTGTTAATCACATGAGTCCACTGGAATAAAAAAATGGGACCACCGAGAAAACATTTTGGGATACAGAATTAAAAAAGTTTTGCTAATCATCCTATTGGCTCAGGAATTTAACCCGGTGGACGGGATAAATAAAAGTACACTACTTTTCATCAGAGTTTATTAATTATATTCCAGTATTTCATCATGACAAATAAATTGACATTTTCGAGGAATTTCCTTGAGAGTTGGCCATTCATTGTTTTGTATATTAATGTAACTTCCCAACTATATCAAACATAAATTCCAGAAATACAGTTTATATTGAACTAATGGGAAATTAAAATCCGGTAATGATTTAGTCACAAGCCTAACCTCTGGCGCTACTGCTGGAAATGGTGCTTGATTGGCTAAACGTCTACATTCTGGTATGTTAGAGTTCTGCTTATTTATTGTTTTGATAGGGGGAGGGGGCTGTGCAACTCCAACCTGGGATATACTGGTAATTATAAAGCCCTCTTACCTATATATTTTATAAGAAGCAAAATACAAGCAAGGTTATTCACTAAAGTGTGAATCATTGGGAATGTATGGCCAAAGAAGCAGAACTGAATTCAAACATTGCTAACGTAGAGAATGTCTCACAATTTCTGCTTGAAATTCACACTAAATTCCTGACTATTCTCATTTTAGTCAATAATTGCCTCTGAAATTGCATTACAAATTTTAGGGGAAAAAATAGGAAAAGAGAGAAAAAAAAAATTGCAAGTAAGCTATTTTCCAGTTTGTCTATCATGGCCTAAAATGTGAAATTCACTTATAAACTTGACTTTTCACACTTTTGTGTGAAAGGCTGTATATGTATGTGAGTTGCAGTTTTACTATGGCTTTTATGTCTTGGGGACAGTAAGCTCTCAGCATCAGGAGTGCAAAAGACTTCACTACTGGTGTCATTCATATATACACACACACGTTTCAGTCCTCGTTTGGGACTTCACCAGGATCAGTTCCAAGCGCGGACTGAAACGCTGATCCACTTTTGTAGATGTGATTTAAATACTGAGTTTTTTTGTTTTTTTTTAATAAAGAAGACCGTAAGTGCAACTATTCTATTAAACTTCCTATTTATTGGTAATACTTCAGACACGAGGAAGAGAGGAAAACTCAGGAAAGCTGGTCTTTAAGTATTGTGTTAGTCCTATAAAATAAAAATGTAATTGCACACTGCAATTCTCTGGTATTTTGGTATCTTGTCTACTGGATGTGTTAGTCTAACCCAAACATATGAGATAGATAGATATATATATTATTTTTTTTATTGCACACACACACACACACTTCAACCTGAGGAAGAGAGCAAAACTGTGGAAAGCTTGTATTTTAATTATTCTGTTAGTCCAATATAAGAGGTATCCATTGCATGCAGCAATACTCTATATTTTGCCATTCTATATACACACACTACTGTGTATATCTATATCATTTCTATATTTTGCCATTCTATATACACACTGTATAGACGTATATATATATATGTATATTCTATATTTTGTCATTATAGATATACACACACTGTATATATCATTTCTATCATTGAGGGCCAGTGTCCCCGGGCTCCATGCACACAGTGTTCAGCTATTAGGCTGTGACTGGAGAGGCTGCGGCTGACCAGGCTGTATGATGACAGGGCTCGATCCCCCCCTGACTTACCGAGCTTCCCCCTGGAATCCTCCAGTTTCTGGATCTGGTTCTCCAGGAAGAGCATGGCGACCCCAAAGGTCAGCACCGCCAGCAGCTGCAACTTGGGCGGCATCATAATCCGTAAGAGCCCCATCAAACTGGTCTATGGCGACATAACGTGGGCATCGGGCAGTGTGCGGGAGGAGCGGCACTGCGGCGACCTGCTGGACTCCCGCCGGGCCCCTGCCGCGGAGCCGGGGAGCGCGGGGGGAGGGTGAGAGCGGGCGGAAAGGGAGCGGGGAATATAAAGAGACAGCGCGCACGGGCTGCAGCGTGAACCACCTCTCAGGATACACTGAGCATCCGCCGCTCTGCCAGCACCCTCCGCAGCATCAGCGCCAGCCCCCGGCGTAACACGTCAAAGAGACACGCCCCCACGGCGTGCCATGTCCCCCGACGTCGCGTCAAACGCTGGTAGATCGGTTGCTTGGCAACGTCACCCTGAAGCATGCTGCAACGCGATTGGCTCTTGCGCTTTGACGTCGTTCTCCAGTAATATTCATGCGGAATCCTGGCATTGGATAGAACACCGGTCTCTGGTTACACTCAAGGACCCCAACAGAAAAGGAAATGAGGTGTCTTCAGCGCGCCTGATAAATAAAGTTAGCATAGTACGGGGGAGGCGGAATGTATTACAACCTACTGGCGATTTCTGACGAAACGTTTTACAGTGTTTTTTTATATTTTTTATGCATTGAATAAATCGCACTGCAGTATCAGAGATAACGTTGTCCCTGACGTCATGACGGAGTTTGGTTTTTCAGGCAGCGCCGTGGGCAGCCCGTTGCTGGTCCTTGCAGTAAGCAGCGCCGGCTGGGCTGGAGAAGATGGCGGTGCGGGAGATGTTGGTGTGGTTTGTCGCCGTGCTGCAGGCGGTAAGGGCGGCTTGGCTGGGGGCAGTGTGTGCCAGTTATGGGTGGCGTGTGTGTGTATTCCTGGTCCGGGCCGCTGAGAGCTGGGGAGGGGCCGCTGAGGCTGCAGCTAGTTCGGCTCTGTTGTGATGACGTGGCTCTGGTAGCTTCCTGCTTCAGCTTTAACAAGTGGAGCTCCACAAGGCAGATCATTAATGCTAAGACTGGTCAGTCATTACTGGGACGGTCAGGGCTCAGTAAAACATACCTTACACTTGGCAGGAACAATACAGTCTGAAACCTGCAGATATCTTCATTAAAGTGGGAAATTCACATTATATCTGAAAATAGGAGAATAATTAAAGACATAACTGAGATGAGAACTACTGTGTAATGAAAGTTTAAATTAAAGAGACACTATAGTCCCCAAAACAACTTTAGCTTAGTGATACATTTTTGGTGTATAGATCATGCCTCTGAAGTTTCACTGCCATTTAGGAGTTAAATCACTTTTGTTTCTGTTTATGCAGCCTGCATGAAAAAATGGTTTCACTTTCAGTCAGATGTTAACTTGATTTAAAAGTTATATCTTGTTCTGGCTCATGCAGAGTCTCGAAGGTTATTAACAGAGAACGAGATTTAAAAAGTCGTAAATTCCTCAGCAGAAACTTTTAACTCTTCCCGTGCTAAGCCCTTCTAATTGGCTGAGATTGTCAACATTTTGAACCCATTCACTAACAAAGAGTTAAAAAATTCCACTCACTGGCAAGTTGTCATAGATGGGGAATTCCAATTGTCTGACACGTGTAGTTGCCATGGCTGGGAGGGGACATTGGAGTTGTCATGGCAGGTAGTGTAGACCCTTCCTTCACTTTCCAGTGCTCACTGGGTTCCCAGTCTGTATTCTGACTTACTGAGTGCCAATGCAAAAAGGACTGATTACTGTGATCTGAAGGTGCAAACTACATGCTCCCTCACAGGTTGACTAGGGTCTCTTTTTCCGCTAGATAACATGAGTGTTGAAGGAACACTATTAGGTCAGGAACACACACATACTCCCGACCCTTTTGTGTTAAAACCACCATTTAGGTGGCTTGTCCCTTGTTAGCCCCCTTAAAAGGTAATAAAACTTACCTTACTTCCAGCACCTTGCACATCTGCCGGCGCTGGATCCCACCTCCTTGCTGACGTCATAATCTATAAGCATTGGATTGGCTGAAATCGGAAAGGAAGCAGGACGTGCGGGGCCCTTCTCATAGAGATGCATTGAATCAAAGCATCTCTATGAGGAAAATTCATCATCTCCATGCAGAGCGTGCTGCGCACTGCCCCAGGTGGCACCTCCATTGGCCATTTGTGGAGTAGCCACTGGAGGTGTCCCTAGACAGTAATGTAAACACTGTCTTTTCACTGAAAATGCCTGCAGGGTAGGGATAGAATATTCCTATTTTGGCCAATATTCCTATTTTTGGAAAATATCTGTTTCAGCCATTGTTGATACTGATATTGCCGATAATGTGAGAGGCGACAGTGACCCAGAACACGCATGGCCATCGGACGGAACACGTGGTCACAGGGCGTACCGGCTCTGGGTGCGCAAGAATCGAGTGACCGGCAGGAAGGAAGCGCAGAGCACTCGTGTAGCGTGGAGGAGAGCGGTCCGCGGTAAAGGAGCTTCAGTTTCTTGTACCCGGCTGACTGACAGGAAGTGCTCACAGAGAGCACTTCCTGTCAGTCTGGCCGGGTACAGGAAACTTAGGCTCCCGTACCGTGCTCCGCTCGGCCATGCTACAAGAGAGGTAATGCGGCACACCAGCAAAGGGAGAGGACCACTATAGAGAGGGGAGAGGTACATTAAGGGACGGGGAGAGGAGCACTAAGAGCAGGGAAAGGAGAGGAACACTAAATATTCTTGAAAACAAAAAATATGACTAGCATGTATATTTTGTGCATTTACCACTTAATAAAAAAAGATTTATAAAAATAGATAAATAATCAACATGTTCAGTTAACAGTAGATTTGTGTAGAATTTTTTTTTTTTTCAAAAAGTAAGTTATCAGCCTGAAAGTTCAGATTATTGATATCGGTTGATCCTTACTGCAGGGAATGAGTATGCTCACCAGTACAACTACATTAAGCTGTAGTTGTTCTGGGGACTATAGTGTCCCTTTAAATCTTCACAGTGACCATAGCACCACTTTCTGCAGAAAGTGGGGGAGCACAAATGCATAACATACAGCCAGCATTTACACACACAAAACAATTGCCACGCACCATTTGGTCAGCAGATGATGAAAAACTCATGGATATTCACTTAACTTTTTTTGCAAATTATATCTGAAAATGGAAAAACTGTGGCAAAAAGTTGTGACTGTGGCTGAGTTGGAGATTTAATTAATGAGGCATTTTGTGCTAGACTGTAAGGATTCTGTTTGTTAATAAAGCATTTTCTCTTTGCTGTTTTAGATCTCAACATATGGAGCTGAACTTTCTTCTGAAGCCTGCAGAGATGTCGGCTTCTCTAGCAATTTGCTGTGCAGTTCCTGTGACCTACTTTCACAGTTTAGCCTGAATGAAATATCTTCATCTTGCAGGCAGTGCTGTCAGGAGGAAGCACACTTTGAATCTAGAAAGGTATATTTAAAGATCCGTGTGTACTTTCAATGTGCTAGACCAGTGATGGCGAACATTTGTGAACCCGAGTTCCCAAACCGCAATACAAACCAACTTTTTTTCCTGAATGTGCCAACACGGCAATTATACACACTGACACACACATATTCACAGATACACACACACACACCCTTAGTGCTCTCCCATCCCCTCCTGTCCCTTAGTTCTCTCCCCTGTCACCCTGTGATCTTTCCTGCCCCACTGTCCCTTAGTGTTCTCCCCTACCCTTTGTCCCTTAGTACTGTCTCTCCTCCCCTCCCTTAGAGCTGTCCCTTAGTGGCGTGGTCTCTCCCCTCCCCCCCTTAGTGGTCTCTCCCCTCTCCCTCCTTAGTGGTCCTCTCCTCTTCCCCTGCCTAAGTTGCTTATAGGAAGTGCCGGGCGATCTGGGACACGTGGGCACCTTACCGGCGACCTATGTCTGCATGCTCACAGAGAGGGCTCGGCGTGCCAGCTGTGGCACGCGTGCCATAGGTTCGCTATCGCTGTGCTAGACTATCCAAGCTAGTTACTCCCAACAACTATCTCTTTGACTGTAATGTAATAACTTAAATGTTTCACTAAATTTCAGGTAAAACGTTTTTTATGATGTAGTTGCGTTTAAAAAAATATATATAATTCATTTAATTCTACAGACAGCATATTTAGTATTTATATGATACCAACACAGTCATAATGAGTATTTGATAACGATTCTATCTTCATAAAATGCCAATTTTTCTGAGGGAGAGTAACAGTGCTGCTTTAAAGGAACACTCTAAGCACCACAGTAACTCTAGATTAAAGTTTATGCATATACCCCTGCCTTGTCACTGTATAAGTGATATACACCTCTAAAGGTGTGTATGTGTATAACTGCTTGGCACTCTCCTTATGCCTTACAATACGCTGTATACTGCATGGGGACCACTCAGTGCAACTAAGAAGTCATGTGAGGGCACCCTCTATTATTGTGTGTGTTTCCTATACACGTGTGTGTGTGTGTGATTCACATGGCCTTCATTAAAGTAAATGTTTCATTTTTACAGCACAGTGTGTTTACTTTAGGAATTTAATCTTCTGCTCCTATAATTGAACCTTAATCACACATAAGGCTGCTGTAAGCGCTAGCATGCAATTAACAGAACAGGAGATGCATTCTAAATTAAGCAAATTGCACATTAAGAAAAGGCTGTGTGAGTCACAGGAAGGGGTGGTGTGATTATGGCTTCATAAACAAGTGACTATTAAACGGGAGAGATTTAAGCAGTGAGGCTGCAGGGGCATGATCTGTACACCCTATTTAATACAATATACATGTATAATTGTACACACATATTACATGACTGTATAGCATTTTTTGTTTCTTCATGTGAGTGCAAGCAAGAGTTTTTCCATACTGTCAGCGGCAGTACTACAGCAGGGATTCTTTGCATTTGTCCCTTTGTTTTTTTTTTTCCCCTTACCTGCAGTAGGGGTGTCTGCAGGGGTGCAGAATAAGGTAGCTGCACTATAGGTGATGTACTTGCTGCGGAGCCTGCACTACCTGTGAAGCTCTCTGAGTTCTGGTCTGGTCAACGAGGTGGTCATTGCGCCTCAGATGCTGCAAAATCTTATTGGAATGATGGAATTATAGTCATGGTGTGTGTTTCACGTAACTCATTCTCAATAGCCTCACTTTCGCCGGAAATAGAGTAGGAGCCAGCAACAGGTCATGGGGAGGATTGCATTCCACTGATGATATGCTTATGCAAATGGTCTGGGGGGGTTAACTTGGCACCTAAACTTGATTTTTTTAAGAGTGTCTAGACCGGCAGATGCAGTTCAACACGCAGCAGCCCCGCTTGGTGACTCCTTAATATCTGTAATATTTATAACAATACTGCTAAGGAAGTTTAAAATAAAAATAGATGAGGGGCATTCACCGGTATTCAAATGGTGCTTTTTTTTTTGTGTCTTCAAAAATCAGCTTTGTTACAAATGACGTTTTAACCCGTTCGGGTCTTTATCAAGATTCAATACAAATGTGTACATATATAAGAAAATACATAAACAACTTACCAATCAAGTGATAGGACAGCCTGAACACTGATTCAACCCGGAAGTGTCGGGAAAACAAAGTCGCGTGAACTAGCATGGTTGCTAGGTAACTATCCCCTCTGAATAAACATTCGTATACCGTGGTTGCTAGGTGAAGGAAAAACAAAGGTTACGTGAACCGGGTTCTGGCACGAAGGATTAGTCATAGTGCATGTATATACATAGAAGAGATTGAGTGGTATGAGGGAAAGTGAAAAACAACAGTGTACCAAATCCAAAAATGTTACTGCAATATGTAAACACACAGAAACGTAAAGTGCAAGTGGCTGAGAGTGATAGGAAAGGGATAGGAGAGTCAAACAGCCCCATTCTGGTAAATCCAAAGAGACTATGGTGTGTTATAAACACAACGTCTCGGGTACATATTTCATAACCTGTACACGTTTACACATTATCAAATAAATAAAACAAACATAATACACACTTAGCATTGTATTCAGTTCATTTAGAATTGGGTCTATAACCCCTTAAGGACAGAGCTTCAGAAGCTTGTCTTTCACTTAATGACAACGGCATTTTTTGCATTTTTTGCTATTTGCGTTCAACTGCAATTTGCTTTTTACTTATTCATTGCACCGACACATATTATATACCGTTTTTTAAAGGACAGAAAGGGCTTTAATTTGATGTAACACATATATATATAAATGCTTATTTATTATTAAAAAAAATACAGAAATATGCAAAAAAATGAATTTTTGTGTTTTTTTTACAGTTTTTGCCATAATAATGTGTACATAATTAGTGCAGGTTAAGGAAAGTAATTAAAAATAAATTCATTTAGTTGTTCTGAATTACAGAATATATAATGTGTCTGGGATTTTCAGTTTTTTTTGGTAGTTACAGGTCACAAAGCACAAGGAGTAAAATACACTTTTTATGTGGAGCGATTTTAGAATTTGGTATGTTTGTCTTGTAAGCCTAATAGCCATAAAAGAAAACAAAATTGCCACACAAAAGTATATATTTATATAAAGTAGACACCCCAGGCTATTTACCTAAGGTTGTTTTGACACTTTCTACGTAGCCATTTTACCGCCAACCTCTGCTAAATATTGGAGTAAAATTGTGTTTTTTGGGGGTTTTCGCACACAAACTTATAACAAAGAACTTCTCATGTGTATTTTGTAAAGTTGGTGTGTGCTATTCCTGTACAAAGTTTTATTATGTGTTCAGTTACTTCTGCTGAGTACAACGGTACCCCCATTGTATGTCTTTGGCACTATTTCGTGAAGCTACAGTGCCATATAGGAGACCTGTCCTTTTCAGTATTCACAGTAGAATTTTGAGAGACGGATTTAATGAGCCTATGCTTCCATTTGGGGTATTATAACAGTCTGTCTGTTCGAAAAAAAAAACCAAAGGCCTACCATTTGTAAAAGTAGACACTCCAGGGTATCTCATAAGGTGCATATTGTGCCTTAACATGCCCCCATTTTTTTACCAATACATGCCAAAGTATGTGGTAAAAAATAATTTTGTGCGTTTTTTACATATGGATTGCATTTGTGCTGGGCATTTTGTATATTTCACATGTGCCACTAAGTTCAAACCCCCCAAATTATGTTCAGCTAAGTCTTCTGAGTAAAATGACACCCCCATTGTATGTCTTTGGCACTAGTTCGTGAAGCTACAGTGCCATATAGGAGACCTGTCCTTTTCAGTACTCACAGTAGAATTTTGAGAGACGGATTTAATGAGCCTATGCTTCCATTTGGGGTATTATAACAGTTTGACTGTTCAAAAAAAACCCACAAAGGCCTACCATTTGTAAAAGTAGACACTCCAGGGTATCTCATAAGGTGCATATTGTGCCTTAACATGCCCCCATTTTTTCACCAATAGATGCCAAAGTATGTGGTATAAAATTATTTTGTGCGTTTTTTACATATGGATTGCATTTGTGCTGGGCATTTTGTATATTTCACATGTGCCACTAAGTTCATACCCCCCAAATTATGTTCAGCTAAGTCTTCTGAGTAAAATGACACCCCTATTGTATGTCTTTGGGACTATTTTGTGAAGCTACAGTGCCATATAGGAGACCAAGCCATATCAGTTTTTACCGAACTTTGAATTTTGACGCTGGGCCTATGTGCAATTTCCAAGCATCTTACCAGGTATTAAATTCAAACTACCCCACAAAGGCCTACCATTTCTTAAAGTAGACACCCCAGGGTATTTCAAAAGGTATATTCTAAACCTTAGTGTAGGATCATTTTTTTGTTAGTTTGTACCAAGTCTAGTTGCAATTAGCATTTTTTCTGCCTTTTTGACACACACTTGGAGATGTTACTGTATATTTTGCTATCCTTATGTGTGCTGCGGCAGTATAACACCTAATATGTTGCTCAGCTATGTCATCTTAGTGCAATGATACCCCCATATACAGAATAGTTGGGGTAAACTTATCCGGGGGTAGTACACAGTTATCTGCGTCCCGGGCAAAGCTGTCATGGATTCCGAAACCAAAACACAGACAGACCACAAAGAGAGAGAACACAGAGAGAGAAACTTGTAATACCGGTCCTTAGAATGGCCGGGCTATACAAGCAGAGAATTGTCAAGGTACAAGCCGAGGTCAAAGGAGTAAAGAGAAACGGAACAACGATAGGACAAGCCGAGGTCAAGGATCAGAGAAGACAGGATAAACGGTAGACAAAGCCAAGATTCGGTAACCAAAAATCACACCCCAAAACTGGTCTACTTATTCGGCCTGGGTGTGAAAAATTTTAAAACAATGGCCAATACATAGGCCGGGCTGAGAGGGGCAATCAGGGCAGTAATAGCTGGTCTCAACTCTTACGCCCCTCTTGTAACACACCCTGCACCTTTTCTGGGGGTTTTGTTTTTTAGGGGTTGGTGGAATCTTAAAGCAGAAGTGACCTGCCTCCATTCTTCTGCTAGGCTCCACTGATGGTCTCCTTGTGTGGCATTCTAGCAGCTTAGAAATTAGCTCAAACTGGAAAGAAAGAAAAGTGCTTTTCAGCCCAGCATTTGCCTTTTTAAAAATAACAAAGGCATTGTGGATTGCCATCTGCAAAAGGTATATGCCCACTTTTTTATACCATGCCCTGGTCTTTCTCATGATCAAATATGGCTGCATCAGTTGATCGGACAGGTCAACGCCCCCCATATGCCGATTATATTGCCTTATGCAGACTGGCACCCGTTTATATTCGTCTCTGCCACGAACTGCGACCCTCCGAGTGTTTTCACCATGGATGGTGGTTAAGATGAAAACATCCTTTTTATCCCTGTACTTGAGTGCCAGCAGTTCATTCTGGCAGAGAGCTGCTGTTTCCCCCCTTTTCATTTTTTTGTTCGCTAGAGCCTTTGGGAAACCTGTGCGACTCTTCCGAATAGTGCCACAGGCCACGGTCTCGAAGCAATACAACATTTGTAACAGTGGGATGCTATTATAAAAGTTATCGATGTATAGATGATAACCTTTATTAAGTAGTGGCATTATTAAGTCCCAGACAATTTTTCCACTTGTCCCTACTGTATCTGGGCAACCTGGGGGATCAAGGTGGCTATCCCTTCCTTCGTATACACGGAAGGTGTATACGTAGCCACTGCCACTTTCACATAGTTTATAAAATTTGATCCCATATCGGGATCTTTTGGATGGGATATATTGTCTAAACCCCAGTCTTCCCTTAAACTTCATTAGGGACTCGTCAATGGAAATGTTTTTATTGGGGGTATATATAGCGGCAAATTTACGGTTAAAGTGGGCAATTAAAGGGCGTAGTTTGTAAAGAAGATCATACTGCGGATCACCTTTTGGGGGGCACTTGTTGTTATCACTAAAGTGCATAAATCTTAGTATGTCTTCATATCTTTCCCTTGTCATTGTCTCGGCAAAAATAGGAGTATTGCAAATAGGATGTTTAGCCCAATACATCCTAATTGTGGGCTTTTTAATTAGCCCCATTAACATGGTCAGTGCCCAGAATTGTTTAAATTCTGGCACACTGGTTGGGTACCATCTCTCTTTCCTAGAGATAAGAGAGTCTGGATTGCGTGCCAGATATTGCTCCGCATAGAGATTAGTCTGGGTGACTATCTCCCCAAAAATCTCATCCCCCAAGAACAGCTGCATAACATCCAGCGCACTATAGGCAGACAGGTCCGCCTGTATGCCAGGATTGCCTGTAAACACTGGGATGTCTGGGGAAAAATTATTAGGGGGTACCCAGTCATCTGCGCCATGGTCAGCATTAGGGGAATCGTCGATTTCTCCTGATGGTCCTGCAGTATCTGGCACATAGTCCATGTCCCCTGCATCCCCTGCGTCACTCCCTGCTTCACTCTCTGAGGCAGTGTCAGTCGCCTCTGAGTCTGCCGCTAACAGGGCATAAGCCTCCTCCGCGCTATACTTTCTAAACATTGTTAATACAGCTAACACAGCTAACAAAACTCTAACAAAAAAAAAAATTTTTTTTTTTTTTTTTTTTTTTTTTATACCCTAATTCCCACTAAATTCCACCCACCAAAATAACTAAATCACAAATTAATAAAATCAAATAATAAAATTTAACCCCTTAGGGTTACAAAAAACCTAAAAATTAACCCTTGAAAGTAAAAAAAAAAAAAATAGATCACAGTAAAGTACTGTGACCTGTATATTGATCACTGCTAGCAGTGATCAAGCAGCAGGGAAAGGGTTATTTTTTTTTTTTTAACTCCACAAAAGTGAATTTTATACTTAAGTATAACTCTGCAATAAATCAGGGACACAATGTAGCACCGATCCGTCTCTCTCCACTTCACAAACCCACACGAGGTGGAGGGAGGCGGATCAGATATCCCAGCAGCATTGTGACCGCTGTGACTGGCTATCACAGCGATCACATGGGCTGGGATATCCGGATTTGCTGCTGCCGGTCTGCCCCTGACTCGGAGGGACCCAGCAACAGCATTAACCCCGCGATCGCCGGCACTGCGCGATCGCGGCGTTAATTTTAACGCGTGACGGACGAGGTCCGTCACTTGTCATTAACGCATTCCCCCGTGTGACGGACCTCGTCCGTCACTCGTCGTTAAGGGGATAAAGATCCAAATCTCCTATCTCATGTACTTCACGTATTATGATTCAAACCAGGTGAAAAAAAGAAAATATAACTAACAGATTTTTTTTTTTATATATTATTTAACTGGTCTACATAATACTCAAACTAATTCACCAAACAGTTGGAATAACCAAGAGTACGGTTGTAAAGGACATGAAAGGGGGTGGGTGGCAAGACTCTGAATGCTTCAAATTAAAATGTGTCCAATGACCTAACATGCAAACACTATCCATAATCTGGGAATAGGGTAACATACCAGAACCTGGAACTAATAACTCATACTATATGTCTACTCCTTGCCTATTCTTATGTTTATGGACAAATTACCGGTATATCGGGACAAATAAGTCTCCGTTCCAATTCTCTCCATGTAGGATAATGAATGTATATAACAAGTGCTAAACAAAAAACTATAATGAATGATAGTCTAAGGGATGATTAAATGAAATGATGGGCAAGGGTCTAAATACTAAAGGAAATTTATGATAATGACTAGATAATAATAAAAATAAAATGATGTATACATAGACAAATACCTACTAAAATAGAAACAAGTGTAAACAATAAATTAATGAATCAAAAATAAGAATAAAATGAAAACGAAAAACTAAAAGTGTAAATAATGAAATTAATAAAGAATATAGACATAAAAATAAGAACTAAAAATAAAGAATAATGAATGAATAAATACCCAAAAATTACTTTAAAAATAAATAACATAAGAGGAATAAAATAGAATGAAAAATAAATGAGACATGAGTTATGTTACCAAGTTCATAGTTTGGACCTGTTAAAGGAACATTGAAAATACCAAATTACCAATACATGGGACAGTTACCTAGCAACCACGCTCTCACGACACATGGGTTTCCATATGTTTTTGCATATACAGGTGATACTCGAAAAATTTGAATATCGTGCAAAAGTTCATTTATTTCAGTAACGCAACGTAAAAGGGGAAACTAATATATGAGACGCATTACATGCGAAGCAAGATAATCCAAGCCGTGATTTGTCATAAGTGCGATGATTATGGCTTACAGCTCATGAAAACCCCAAATCCACAATCTCAGTAAATTAGAATAGTACATGCAATCAATAAAACAAGGACTGTACATAGAACAATATCAGACCTCTGAAAAGTATAGGCATGCATATGGAATCAGTACTTGGTTTGGGTCCCTTTTGCAGCAATTACTGCCTCAATGCGGCGTGGCATGGAAGCTATCAGCCTGTGGCACTGCTGAGGTGTTATGGAAGACCAGGATGCTTCAATAGCGGCCTTCAGCCCTTCTGCATTGTTCAGTCTCATGTCTCTCATCTTTCTCTTGGCAATGCCCCATAGATTCTCTATAGGGTTCAGGTCAGGCGAGTTTGCTGGCCAATCAAGCACAGGTGCCAAATCTTGCTGGAAAATGAAGTCCGCATCCCCATAAAGCTAGTCTGCGGAAGGAAGCATGAAGTGCTCCAAAATCTCCTGGTAGACTGCTGCTTTGACCCTGGACTTAATGAAGCACAGTGGACCAACACCGGCAGATGACATGGCTCCCCAAATCAACACAGACTGTGGAAACTTCACACTGGACTTCAAGCATCTTGCAGTGTGTGCCTCTCCATTCTTCCTCCAGACTCCGGGTCCTTGGTTTCCAAATGAGATGCAAAAGTTGCTGTCATCAGAAAAGAGGACTTTGGACCACTGAGCAACAGACCAGGTCTGTTTTTCTTTAGCCCAGGAAAGACGCTTCTGACGTTGTTTGTTCTTCAGGAGCGGCTTCACAAGTGGAATATGACATCTGAAGCCCATGTCCAGGATCCGTCTGTGTGTGGTGGCTCTTGATGCACTGACTCCAGCCTCAGTCCACTCCTTGTGAAAGTCCCCAACACTTTTGAATGGCCTTTTCCTGACAATCCTCTCCAGGCTGCAGTTATCCCTGCTGCTTGTGCACCTTTTTCTTCCACACTTTTCCCTTCCACATAACTTTTTATTAACATGCTTTGATACAGCACTTTGGGAACATCCAACGTCCTTCGCAATTACCTTTTGTGGTTTTCCCTCCTTATGAGGGTGTCAATAATGGTTTTCTGCATAACTGTCAGCTGCAGTATTCCCCGTGATTGTGATTCCTACTGAACCAGACTGAGAGACCATTTAAAGGTTCAGCAACCCTTTGCAGGTGTTATGGCTTACTTAGCTGATTAGAGTTGGACACTGTGAGCCTAGAATATTGCACCTTCTCACAATATTCTAATTTACTGAGATTGTGGATTTGGGGTTTTCATGAGCTGTAAGCCATAATCATCGCACTTATGACAAATCACAGCTTGAACTATCTTGCTTTGCATTTAATGCATCTCATATATTAGTTTCCACTTTTACGTTGCATTACTGAAATAAATTAACTTTTGCACGATATTCTAATTTTTCGAGTATCACCTGTATTTAATGTGAGACTCCTACTTTATTTTTGTTTTTGCTGGTGAAGTGCAAGTAATATATATATATATATATATATATATATATATATATAATGCGCGCGTGTGTGTGTGTGTGTTAGTCCAATAAAAAAAGATATCATTGCATAGCGCAATACTCTGGAATTTTGGTGTGTGTGTGTGTGTGTGTGTGTGTGTGTGTGTGTGTATGTATATATATATATATATATATGCACACACACCAAAATTCCAGAGTATTGCGCTATGCAATGATACCTTTTTTTATTGGACTAACATAATATTTCAAAGACAAGCTTTCAAGAGTTTTCCCCTCTGCCTTGGGTCTGAAGCAATACTGATCAATCTGACAGGCCATAGACACCAGAACTACATTAATCTGTTCCTTTAATCATTATTCTCTCTCCGTTGCCACTAGCCTTTTATTTGTATTTCATATATTTTCTACTCTGTGGGGGCACTCTGTAGCTAAGAGCAGGCCTTTTGTTGTTCTCTGACCCTGATGTTACTATTTGCAATTTTTTGAGATTGATATTATGCATGGATTGTGGGTAAATGTGATTGCTTTAAGCCTCGCCCATTTGTCAAGTTCTGCCAAATTCACTGTTTCGCAAAAGGAAAACTCGAGCAGTTAAGACACAGGGAGCTATATTGAAGCAGATTAGATCAGGTCCATTTTTTGTATTTTTGGTGAAATAGCCTCTTAAAAAGAGAGAATGATGAACTTTAAAAAGACCTAGACTGTTACTTAAAAAAACTGGAGACATAATATGACATTTGTCGGTACATAAACCAAACAAGTGTAGAAACTAACTATCAATCTCAATACCAAATGAACAAAAAAAGGCCTGGGTTCTTAAAGGGATACTAGGTTCTGGCACTATCCCCAGATTTACATTACTGGGTTAAATACAGCTCTTCAGAAACAAGAGCTTAATTTTTTTTTTATCAATATTTATTTTATTGAGCATTAGAATAGTTCAGATAGTACAACAGAGATAATTTGCAATAAATAGAAGGATAGTTCAACTATCACAGAATGACTGCTCGTTTTAATAAATGATACCGGATATCAGTAGCCTAGCAATTGTGGAAATTATACATGGCACAAGTAAACAATCGGCCTAGTCTGAAATTGGTACCATAATGTTGAATAATATGATGCTTAATGGTACTTGAGTGAGAACTATAAGGACCAAGAGTGGTCAAATCAACACACATGTGTTGACACCAAGATAGAGTGAGAGCAGAGAAAAAAAAAAACATAAGACTGGAAACCAATAAATAAAATACAAAATAGATATTAAACCGTAACACAGTGCAGCAAATGTGGTTTCATGTTTCACAGCCATATCACAAAAGTAAGACGAAGAGCATGTGCTCGTTATCAAATACATGTAGAATATAGAGGGAAATATCTAGATGGCTAGTGTGTTACAAGGGAAGGAAGTGGCCTACTCCCCCATCTACATCTAGATTAGGCCACAGTCACGGGAGCTGTAGTCTCCTCTCGGAGGAGCCAAAACTCAAGATGAAACTGTTTGGAGAATACCAACCTCTAAAGCCTGGACCCCTGCCAGAAGGTGAATATTGCGAGTAACAGTGCCAGTAGACAGCCACTTGGACAAAAGATCAGAGGAACTTTTAATGTATTTTTTTAATTATCCATATCATGCTTTGTGAATGGGTGCTCAAACCCACCCTGTGGTGTTTCTTTAAAATCTATCAATTATTTGTTCTGAAAGAGGTTAACATTATTTCTTACTAGTGCAGGTTTTCTGCTGCAAATGCAGAATGCTTGGGGTGTAAAATAAAGAACGATGAGTTGGAGGTGAAATTGTAGCAGTACAAAAGATTGCCCACATTTGAAAGTTTCTAAATTTAGCTAGTGGATTAAAGATGGAGATATCACCAAGTTGTGAAAGTTCTACCTTTATACCAAAAATGAAACCTTTTCAAATAAATCAGCAAATTTCTAAGAAAGGAATAGGTTTGGTTTGTTTGTTTGTTTTTTTATATTACAGTATAATAGAAGCAAGTAGGTGCAATTTTTTGTAACATATTTTACAATAATCTATAAAACTGTACAAATCTTGGGACATCATGCAACACGTATGGCCTGCTTATGGAAAACATCTATAGTAATATGAATGAAAAGTGCTTGTATAGTGCTTGTGCCTGGTGTATAGTTTTTCAACACGTGGTGCATATACCCCAGGGAGTATGCCAAGAGACAAACGGTTGGCCACCTTGGCATCCCATTCCATTCTCACTGTACTGTGTTAGGTTAATTATAAAATAACTGAGAACAATGTTGAGCAGGCAAGATTACTTTTGGGCCCATACATCACTTTTTTAGAAATGGGTGAACGGACCATAAACCAGAGTGGTTCTATATCTTATAGCATGACCTTTGTTGTTAACATGCGGGGGGGGGGGGGGAGGGGGGTTTCTTCTAATTTTTCCTTCTTGTCATGTAGTCTGGAATCCATAAAAGTAGCTTGGTGTATTACTCATTTAGAAGAAATTTCATTAGAAATTACATTAGTTGTTTTAAACCTCACCATTCAGAATTTTAAATGAATTTGATTGTATTCCCTTTAGTGAGAAGTAATAAAGCACAGCTGTTGTCGACATAATTCTCATCCCTTCTTGTTAGAACACAAGCATTCTTGATTATGTCTTCAAATACCACACTCAAAAAAAAAAAAATGCAGGCTTGCTGTATGTGATTCTTTTGTATTCTATAAACAGAACAGTCTAAAAAAAAAATAAACAAAGATGGATTGTTTTAATCGGATGCTGCATATGGTCAGGGTTTAAAAGGCAAATTACAATTCCTATTTAATAAAGGGATAGTTCATTTAAACTTAGAACCAGATCTGTAATTTGCTCATTACTCATCACATTTTTGGCAGTTAATCATATTATCCAATGGTAATGAGTGTTTTTTTCCCCCTTTTCTTTAGAAAGTGTGATCATGTATATATGATGGCATTTGTGTATCATTGTGCCAGAAAAAAAACCTGTAAGAACTGGTGACATTCTGATTCTCAGTTGCATGCAGTACAAGACCTCTAAGAATACATGTATCGGTACATTTAAGATTGTATCTTTGAAATCCTACACCCTGTATGTTTTATTTGATTATATTGGTGCTTAGGGGTACACCATTTAGTAGGTTGTAAGTTTTCTTCTTCTTGCATATAGTGGAGATATTGTACATAGCCTCGTTGTACAGTTTGCACATTGGGTCCTTTCTGGGGTGGTAGACCTCTACTTCTAACAATCTGGTGCTGAGTGCCTGTTCCTGTGCAGCTAGCATTAGTACCTCAGAGTTGTCTTTCAGTCCTGCTTCTTCCAACTACTTGTAGAATTTCGCGATGTGAGCCACATCCACAATCTACAGATGTTGCTTCTCTTATGGAGAGGTCTGTCTAACCATTGAACCTCTTCTTTATCCGTCGTGTTCAGCTCTTATCTTGACTAGGAACCGCACTTTAATAATAACCTTATTACTGGTAGGGCGTATGTGTTAATGGAATGTACTTGTAGCTGTTCTCTATGGCTCCGATTTGGCCTTCTGGCAATTAATGATTAATTGATGATTTTTCCTATCAAATGCCCATAGGTATCTAGTCTGGTTGCCAGTGCTGTCAGGTTTTGCTTGGTTGTTTCCAGAGCCTCTGGTATGGGTACACTCTTGTAATTTAGCAGTAGCCAGAATCTGTAATTTTTTTTACATTTTATTTTTTATCTTTCCGCCTCTGTGAAATGTATGGAGCTTATGAGTTGACTTTCTGGCTTCTTTTCTTGGTCTTCATGGTGGGCATTGTCTCTTTCATCCTGACCTTGTAGTTAAAGGGAAACTCCAGTGCCAGGAAAACAATCCATTGTCCTGGCCCTGGAGGTACCCTCTCCCTCCCACCCCCCAATCCCCAGTTACTGAATGGGTAAAAACCTCTTCAGTCACTTACCTGAGGCAGCGACGATGATGGGATGGGGGAGTCTGCCTGCAGAGCTATTTCTCCTACTCTTTCAGAGTGTCTTCAGTCCTCCCAGCCCGTGCAGTCAATAAGCTGGAAGGAAGTAACAGTCATTTCCTCCCAGCACTTTCTGCTCGGGAGGGACTCAGTATCTGCCTCTGCAGCCTTCCCTCCTTCATGCCGCACGATCTCAGTATGCATTCGCTCCATAAGACGCACAGACATTTCCCCTTACTTTTGAGGAGCTTTTATAGAGCGAAAAATACGGTATGTGTGGATAATAAAAGTGAATAATAATGGTTTTGATTGTAACATGTTATAAACATAGAATGTGACGGCAGATAGGAACTATTCAGCCCATCTAGTCTGCCCAATTTTCAAAATACTTCCATTAGTCCCTGGCCTTATCTTAAGTCTAGGATAGCCTTATGCCTATCCTACACATGCTTACATTCCTCACTGTGTTAACCTCTACTACTTAAGCTGGAAGGCTATTCCGTGAGTTCAGTACCCTCTCTGTAAAGTAATAATTCCTGAAATTATTTTGTAAACCTTTTCCCCTCTAGTTTAAGTCTATGTTCTCTTGTGGTGGTAGTTTTTCTACTTTTAAATAGTCTCTGCTTTACTGTGTTGACTCCCTTTATGTATTTAAATGTTTATATCGTCTCCCCCCTGTCTCGTCTTTCCTAGCTATGCATGTTAAGATCCTTTAACCTTTCCTGGTAAGTTTTATCCTGCATATATCAGCATATTTGTTTTTTGTGGCAAAAAAATATTTGTTTTTTTATCACAATAAAAAAAATAGTTTCACTCACTTAATTAACTAGACCTTAGTGTTGTATTGCGAATATAATATTTTATATTAATATATTCTACTTTTTTTCTCTTTTTCCAATATAGCGATATGCAGGAGCTATACTTGAAGTTTGCGGATGAAAATTGGGGAGGTTCCCCCAAGTCCAGGGTAAGTACGCAGTACAATATTTGATCATTTAAAAAAAATGACTCTTGTCATCACACTCTTGTGTATCGCAGTATCTTAAGTTAACAAATGACTTTTCTGTCCATTTAATTGTATCCAGTTGTCATTCATAGCAGTGCTTGGAACACACATAGTCATTCTCTCTCTCTCTCTCTCTATGGTCCTCTACATCCCTGTCTCCTAGCTTGTTATTTGGCTAAGTCTAACATTAGGGTTACATTACTTGTTTCCAGCTACTGCCTTTTACATAGAGAGAGAGTATCCTCTTCTTGTCATTTGGTCTTTGTTTTTTCAGTCACTCATGCACTGTTCAATGTAATGTTCTATCTCTAGCTGAAAAGTCTCGGCACCTCTCCAGGTTAATTAGTTTTATTATTTATAATTCTCCACTTAAATAAGTAGATTCAAAAGTGTACTGCTGCTCAGCATCTATATATCATCAACTCTCCCAGAATGCCATGCACAGTATGCAAATAAACATTAAAGGAGCACTATATGGTCAGGAACACAAACATGTATTCTTGACCCTATAGGGTTAAAACCACCATCTTGCCACCCTGGTCCCCTCATGCCTCCCTAAATATAGTAAATCTTACTTGTATTCAAGGCTGAAATTGCTGGCTTTGTCACTGTTTCCTTTTGACCTGCCTGCTGGCATCATCAGAAGTGGTAGCCTGATCCAATCACAATGCTTCCCCATAGGATTGGCTGAGACTGACAAAGAGGCAGATCAGGGGGCAGAGCCAGCATGATTCAAACACAGCCCTGGCCAATCAGCATCTCCGCATAGAGATGAAATGAATCTCTATGAGGAAAGTTCAGTGTCTGCACGCAGAGGGAGAAGACACTGAATGTTTGGATGCATTTTAGGCAGCCATGACCCATGAAGGATCTGGGGAGTGGCCAGTGAAGTTATCACTAGGCTGTATGTAAACACTGCATTTTCTCTGAAAAGACAGTGTTTACAGCAAAAAGCCTGAAGGTAATGATTATACACACCAGAACAACTTCAATAAGCTGTAGTTGTTCTGGTGACAATAGTGTCCCTTTAAATAGTACTGACAATTGCCTCAGCTACTCAAGTCAGTGGGATGTCCTCTATAGTTTGCTGTTACTGTACTGTCTTTTTGTCATTGCCATGGCCGTCCCTCCACGCTGTTTTACAGCAACCATTATGAAACTGTATCAAGCAACATTACATTCTGGTTTTGCATTCAAATAGCAGGCCAACTATTCAAGATGCTTTTCCCTTGGTGTTTTGTTTTTTGAAAAGGCACCTTTCCATGGTCACAATTTTCAGATAAGTTTCCACCCATTGTTTTATTTTTTTATTTTTTTTATTCAGTTAAACTTTAAGCTTACAGATATGAGTTATGAAAAGATTGTCAAATCTATTTGTTCTCTAATCTAGTTAATCTACATAGATGGCACGAGTAGGAGATATATCTCTTGCTTTGTTCATACCATCAGACATACTGTAAGCTAGCAGAGCATGATGGAAAATGTAGTGCTCCACAAGCCACTGCAAAGATAACGCTAGCCAGCCCTGTCATCTTCAGTTCTAGTCAACAAAAGACAAGAGAACTGCCATAGTGGCAGAATAGTTTTAATTATTTTGTGTCCTTCCGTTTCCTTGTTACAGCTGCAGTACTCCTTTGCAACCAATTCACCTTTTAATGTATCTTTCTTTGTCTGGTGTGTTACCATGGGGATTGAAAAACACATTTCCTGATGAATTGTGTTCTGTTTAATTATCTCATTCAGTTGCATGGTTTGTAAGACATTAAAAATAATTAGGTTTCCTAAAGAAATATGACCTGACCAATTAGTTAAAATCCCCAGTGTCTTATTAGAACAGATGAAGTTAGAATTGCTGGACCAAGAAGAAATATGTAGCCCAAGTCATTTTAGGACTTTGAAATGCTTCCATTACAATATCAAGGCTGCTTAGCATCCCACAGGGCCTAGCACATTAACATACTCTTTTGTATTGTAATTCACATCCGTTTTCCTGTAATGCAGCTTATCGATTAGATATCATTTGCTGCACCTAAATTTAAGTACATTTTTATATAACTACATTTTGAGAAGTTTCAATTCACAAATGTGAAAATGTAAGATATTTCTAGATTTTTATTTTTATTGCTCCAAGCTGCCACAAAGGTATCTGTGCATTTTCTTAGACCTGACTTTGAATCTAGTTCTTGTTGCATTCTAAATTGGCTTCTTCATGTTTTTTAGAATATTGCTTTAGTTGCAGGTATCGTATGGGCTATTGTTGTTTTCTTTTCTTTTTTGCCACACTCTTCTTCCTCCCCCTTTCTCTGTAATAATATAACTAACCAACAAATACATTATGGCACATGTGCCTTGTAGCTCAAAGGCCCCTGAGGTGGCACTTGCTCTCTGCCTTTAGTAGACATCTATACTGCAGACTTACTTAAGTGTGTCATGCGTAGGTGCTTAACTACCCATGGGATCATCATCATCATCAGACAACCTCTCAACCTCTGCAGAAAGAAATGAAAAATTCTACATGGGGAAAGGCTGCGAGTGGGGCAGTCAGTATTACTGCCGAAAGAAAGTATGCTGCCATTGAATGGTGTGATGCTAATATAGAGGAGGGTGGGCTGAGGTGACTGATGTTGCAATAGACACTGATATGGCAAGGGAGAAGAGATGGGGTTGTTGTGTTAGTAAAGGGGGATTTTGATCCATTCTAAAGAGTGGCAAAAGGTTACACACCTAGCATAAAGAGGTGTGTGGGAATTCAAGGGATTGAAAATTAATACTGAAACTGAACTGGAAGACAGAAAGAGAAAGGAGTATTTAATTGGTATATATGAAAGTGGAAGACACAATTGGTACAGAGAAGGGAAAGCATAATTAGAATTAAGGGAGGATGAATCTAGCACAAATAGGAGTCAAGACACTGATGTTGATGGAGGGACTGGATGCAAGAATGTAAGCACAGGGCTCACATATTGAGGGAAGCTTAGGAAATTAAGTAACAGGATAGGAAAGTGGAAACTGAGATCAGGAACATTTTATACAATGCAAAAATGGGTGTGCGTTTTCTAGGTTGAAAACATACTAAAGTCCATCAAGTTCAACCCTGAGACATCACGTGCAAAGTAACATCCACATGATTTTTTTTTTTATCAATTTGAGCTACTGTAGCTCTTCTGTGTAATCAGACCATACCGTCTAGCCTTCACTTCCCATGTGCATCACTGAGCCTTGGGCGCCCATGACACTGACTCCGGTTTACCAGTTGTCTTCCTTGCACCACTTTGGTAGGTGCTAACCACTGTATTTTGGGAACACTCCATAAGGTTTGCTGTTATGAATATACTCTGATCCAGGCGTCTAGTCATCACTATTTAGCCTTTTTTAAAGTCACTCAGATATATTCGCTTACCCATTTTTCCTACTTCCAACAGATGAAATTCAAGAACTGTTTGTTCACTTGTAACAATATAATCAATGCTATTCATTTAATTTGTCATTGGTTTTAATGTTGTGACTGATCAGTGTATTTCTGCTACTGGATTTCTGCAAACTTGTCACTCAGGCTTAGACACATTCAACTTTTCAATGTGCTATTATTCTTTATATAAAATCCATTCATAGTAAGGCATTACAAAACCTTTTAGAATTGGATTAGTACAATTGCATTTATTTGTATATATCTCTCCTGAAGAATTCATGGCAAGGTATGTTGTTGTTTTTTGTCTTTCACAGCTTTTGTCAGGAGTGAGAAGCCCAAGCTTTTCAAGGGTCTGCAGATTAAGGTACTTCTTCATTTTGTCCGGTATTTGTGCATCTATACACAACTGCTTCATTAAGCTCATGTAATCCAACACTGAGACTATCTCCTCTCTGTGGCCACTCTACTGTCTGTGAGATCACATTGATGATCTTGGTCTGTTCAACTCAGATCCACATCACATGTGCAGCAATTACTGAAATCTTCTAACCAAGAGCTTCTCTATGAGAAGCATTGAATGAGTTAGACATCATCGTGGTCTGTGTGAAGACTTTTTCTATTTTTAAATATTCTAAAGGAGGAAGTGCCTGTAGTGGCTTTCTGTCTGACAACCAGTAGAGGTGTATTCTCTGACAAATATAAATATTGCTGTTTCTCAGGGGAAAAAAACAACAATGTTTTACATTGCTAAAGAGAAGGAACAGCATCTATGCACCAAAATAACTCTGTTAACAAGTAGTGGCTCTGATGCTGATTGTCCCTTTAAATCTTCTTTGTGATATGACACTTTGATCTATCTCATGGTCATACTGCATTGTCACTGTTATTTTGCTTTTTCAGTATGTGCGTGGATCCGATCCTGTGCTAAAGCTGCTGGATGACAACGGGAACATTTCTGAAGAACTAAGCATTCTTAAATGGAATACAGATAGCGTTGAAGAATTCTTGAGTGAAAAGCTACATCGAGTTTAATTCCTTTTTTTTTTTTTTTTTTTTTTTTATTATTATTGATCCACAAATCCTGCTAGTGCAAACTATTGTGTTTTTCTTTGCAGCCATTTATGTTTGTATTTCTTTATGTGGTGATAGAGGGCAAAGAAAACAAAAATCAAACAAAAAACTTGTTGGAAGATCACATGTGGGACCAGGTGCAGTTTTTAAAGGTGGTAGGGTTGGTTGTAACCGCTCTATTCCTAGCTTAACCCCTTAAGGACACATGACGTGTGTGACACGTCATGATTCCATTTTATTCCAGAAGTTTGGTCCTTAAGGGGTTAAAGAGCCTCTGTACCGTCCTTTGAATAGAGTAGTTTACAAGCTACAAAAATTAAACAAGTGTAATGATACATAACCAACAATTTATCATGTATTTGACGTATGGCTGCATTTTAAGACACATTTCATTTAATGTTCATGTGCACAATGTCTCACAAACGAATTTATTTTGGTGAGGCAAAAATGATATACTTCCTTAATCAAATATAGCACAACCTCAGAGTTAAAATTAACAAATTTCTTCTATTTTATCTCGAAACGTTTTCAAACCTAAACTGTTGGTCAGAATTATTGAAACAACCACTTTTGTACTGTTTTTCAGTAAGGGAAGCAAAGATCTTTTTTTTTTTTTTTTTTTTTATAGGTGCACTGTGCCATAAACACAGGATGCTATTCATCAAAAGTGATTACTAGTAAGCTAGATTTAATGCAGAAACTGCCTTAACAATCTTTCCATGATCAGTTTTTGTTAGAAATGTGCACATTTGGTGCGTTGGGCAAGCAGTTGGGCAGTGTTTATGGCACTCGGGTAAAATTGAGCATGGTAGCTCTTTAGATGAATTTCACCCTGTCCTTTTAGTGCCCTTTTTGAGTTCATAATCATTTTTGTATTTCTGCTTTTTCTAGATGTTATTTACAGTATCTTGCAAATGCGGGATCTTTGAATGGACGTGCTGTTTTGTGATGATGAAAGGACTCTGTTCATTGCAGTAGATGTGACACATTGAGGTCATACACTTTAGTGAAGGCTACACAGAAAACCTTTTTTAAAAGGCTTGTGAATGTCTGATGTCCTGTGTAATGGCTCAAAATGTCTTGCTCTGCTGCATTAAATATGAGTTGGATGGACTGATATGTTAAAGAAAGATGGTTAAAAAAATAATAAAAATTTTCCACGTTTTCTGACATTGGGTTTCATTGTTGGTTTTGTGTGTTTTGCAACTTTCTCTAACGCGTCTGGGTTTATGCAGATAGTTTCAGCCTGGCAAAAGGTCAAAGCATGCCCTCTCTTTCTGGCAAAACTTTTCTGCAAGTACCAGAATGAAAGGATATCAAAGTACTTGGCTAATCGTTACATTTTAAATGGGAAAAAAAGACTCCACTTATTTTTAGCAGGAGACTCATTCTCCCTTTGCTAAGACTTTTATTTTCTTTTCTTGTAAGAATGAAGCTCTTGCCACAGGTTTATTTGTATTAAATGTGGTTTAATCTATCAAGTAACAAAACAATGGAAGAATGAATACAATGCAACACAAAACATTGTCATAGAAATATGTAAAATATACTCAAAAGCAGGTGAATCCTACTAAATGTGTGTGGGGGAGGGTGGAATAAAAAAGTATACCAGTGCTAAAATATATATATTTTATATATATATTACTAAAACAAGTGTCAAAAGTTTAAATAATATTCCTTGGTAACATTTCATGGGAAGTGGTTACAAGTATGCAAACCGTTATTGAAAGTACTCAGACTTGACAACACACTTTTCAATAGTGGGGCAATAAAAGCATGAATAGATCTGTATGTTATCGATCAGTATACACTCTATAAGTGGTAATGGTTGCCAAAGACACTATTGCTTACATTACAGTTCTAATCGACTTTGTAGCAGTTACCAACAGGAGCAGTTTCCACAATTTTATAACCATTCAGCTGGTAAAATGCCCAATACAAACACTCTGGTGGTGACAGTAAACATCCTATAGGGTTGCTCCAATCAAGCATTTGGTTTGAAATGCAGGCTTTCTCAAGATCTAACAGCGGACTCAAAGTTCACCATTCTTAATCAGTTTCATTATAAACTCTTGAAGGTAACTTCAACTTAATAAAAACATGTAATTTGTGACAGACATATAATGTCAAAAACATGTAATTTGTGACCGATCAATGCATACATGTTGAAATAACATAAAACCTTTACATATAATCGGAAATATCTATATTTATATACTGTTGATTTTCATACGGATATTTGCGGTTACCACATTATTACAGTAAATGGGTCACACTTGAAATGGTCAACTATTGCTGTTCTTCGTGAGGTATCACATTCTGCATTGGCATTAGCCATTGTCTAGCTGTTTCATAGTGCAAATAAATGTGGGGAGGAGACTCTTTAGCTGCAAAACAGATACATCTAATGACTGAGTGCT
Source organism: Pelobates fuscus (assembly GCF_036172605.1). Classification (NCBI taxonomy): domain Eukaryota; kingdom Metazoa; phylum Chordata; class Amphibia; order Anura; family Pelobatidae; genus Pelobates; species Pelobates fuscus. The sequence continues at coordinate 64,490,172 of NC_086323.1, read as the reverse complement.
TTGATTCAGCAGCAGATGGTCTGTTTGCTATGTCTCTATAAAACCTCTGTAACTCTTGTTAAATCAATTACTGTAAGCACTACTTTCTGGAATTTCTCTGGCCTCAATAAAACTGTTATGTGCAACTTCCTGTGAGAAACTTAATTTAGAGTTGTCTTCCCCCAGCATCACATCATTCCCCTCAATTTTACATAAGTGCAATCCAAGAAATACTATGTATAGTGTCTGCACTAAGATGCAGCCAAGTCTTTAGGCAAATCCCAAATGCAGGCCTTGCATGCTAGCTCGAACTTCTCAGGTTTCTGTGCCAGACTTAGAGAAAATACAAACAATCTTTCACTATATCACAGTGAATTACAATGACTTGGCTGCATGTGCCTTTAATAGACAAAAAAAATTGCTTCTAGTGAATTTAAAGAGCATATAGTGCTAAGTTACTATTTGACCTCCCTTCTAGTTTAGGATTAACCCAAAGATCTCCTCAAATCTTCAACCAACGTACACAAAGTATATGGGTGGATCCGGCTTCTGTGCCAGACTGTCAGCAGCTTGAGACATTGGGCCCATCAAAGTCCTTCTGTTCATTCCAACATTCATTGGAGCTTATTCACAAAACTGAAAATACAGGGAATTGAAAATCGATGCTCTGCCTGTACTGAGTGCCTCGCTCCCTCTCCCTCCCCATGTAGTTACCGATCACTGACGTTCCTCTGCCGGCGATCGGTCTTCTTCTGAGGGGGACTGTCTATGCTCAGCCCAGACAGTCCTGTTCTCCAATTTAGACCCCCCACCCCCCAGGGGCCATTATATGGCCACAATAGGTGTCCACAGTGCTGCCAGCAGGGGGACTGCCTGAACTGACTGCTACTTGTACTTATTGCCCTATAACATTCCAAAAAAATGTTAACATTAGGTATTTTTAAACTTGGGACAAAGTTTTGAAACTATTTAGCATGGGTGTTTTTTGGCGGTTGTAGATGCGTTACAGATTTTGGGGGTCAAAGTTAGAAAAAGTGGGTTTTTTTTAACATTTTTTCATTATATTTATAATTTTTTTTATAGTAAATTATATGATATGATGAAAATAATGGTATCTTTAGAAAGATAATTTAATGGCGAGAAAAACTGTATATAATATGTGTGGATACAGTAATTGAGTAAGAGAAAAATTACAGCTAAACACAAACATCGCAGAAATATAAAAACAGCCCTGATCCTTAACGGTAAAAAAATGGAAACATGGTCTGGTCACTAAGGGGTTAAAGCATCTCATTTATATATATATATATAGTTCCTGTATTTTGATATTAATATACCATGATATATATGTGCATCAAGGATACTATGTAGCGATAGAACTTCATGGTATAGCATATTGCTTAACAACATAACAAGAAGTAGCATAGGCCAGCATGAGCAGGTTTAGTCTAAGTATGTCTAAATATCACGTCAGTGCCCTTAAGCTTAATCTAGGTCGGTATAGGCGTCAATTTAATAATTAGGCATTATAAAAGTTATGGTAGCCACTTGTGGCACAGGTTTCTTGTGTTATTTGGCCCATGCGGTCCATCACGGCTTGTAAACTGATCTAATGCATAATCAAGCTTATTCGGCTAAACAGTAATAACTTAGAACTGAGCAGAGCATAGTATAGGTTACGTCAGGTTATAGGAGAAAGTTGTTCCCGCCTTCTAAGAAGTGGAGACATAGAGAAGGGAAAAGGGCGGAGTGTATGCCAGCGCTCCAAAGGGCCTTGTGCCGTGCTCGCCTTTGCGAGTATAACAAGACACCCTGAAGTAAAATAATAAAAGAAAGAAAATAAGAAAAGGCAATACAGATATCAAACATGCTCCCCCCTCCTTCCCGTCCACCCCATTAAGAGATAGCAGTCCATGGGAATCAGGTGTAAGCAAACAATGGCAGGCTGTCTGCAGTATGGTAGCTTTGGCCCTCGGAGGTTCCAGGGCCCCCTTCCAGATTCCCCTTTAGTCTCAACCCTCCAGCAGAGTATTCTGTGGTGAAGTGGGCACTTGGAAATTGAAACAGTCTGCTGGGCCCCCCCCACCTAGGGTCCACAGGCCATCCATCTCCTGCACCTCCCCTGCACCTTCAGGGCCTCAGTGAGGCGTCGTCCCCTGAAATGTCTCTCCCAGTTCCGGCCACACACTTGGTTCCGCCGTGCTTCACTCGCAGCCACTGGTATACCGCTGCTCCACACTGTCTGGCTCCACAGGGCTCGCGGCGTTGGGGACAGGTCCCTCCAGGCCCCCCTCAAACCTGGAGGCTGAGGACAACATGCCTCCAGTGGGTAGACATTCAGGGAGGCTCCTTCCGCGGGCCAGCAATCTCCCAGGGCCCAAGGTCAACATGTTGCAGCCCTTCACAGTACATGAGTATTGTGGCGGAACCCACCTCGCCACTGGACATTGGAGGGGCCTGGCTGCCTGCCTCTTACCCGCTGACTATGGCCCCTGGAAAACTGGTACATTTAAAGATTTATATTTGGGCTTGTTATACTGTATATTGCTGCTACTGGCCCTTTTAACAGCATCTATGGACACATTGGGACTTTTGGGACTACTGTCCCTTTAAGACTGTGAAGCATATTCGAGTGTACTGCCTGTAATATTATATATGTATTTATATATGTGTTAAGTTTATCCTGGGGGATTTGTATGCAGCATTCAACTGATTGTTCGGTAGAATCACTCCATTCAGTATATTGAGTGAAACTACCGAACAACCAGACCACCCAGGAATGAGTGTGCCTCCAATTACCGTTTGCAACAATGTTGCAAACGGGTAATTGGCAATCAGTGCAGTGTGGTCTGTGTCCTCTGGGTGGCCGCCATTCGGGAGCCGAACACGTGGCGGCGGCCATCTTAAACTACTGAACAGCGGTGTTTTGCCGTCGAGCGTCTGGAACTAAAATCGGACACTCGACTAGGCAAACACCGCTGAGACCTCCTGACTTCCAGGATTTCGTGGGGAAACTACCGAACGGCCCGCCGTTCGGTAGAAAGAAACTCACGAACTAGGGGATCCATGCGAATCCCCCTTAGTCTCTATAACACCAGTAATTCGTCTGTTTCATTCACTTGTTTGTGACCGACCGCAGGGCCAAAATGCATGGAACTGTTTTCGGATACTTTACCCATGCGGTCGGTCAAATCTTTGGAACCTCATATCTCCCGAACCATTCATCCGAATGACTTGAATTTTGGAAATGTTGTCCCCCTGAATAAGGGCTATCCAGCGATGCTGGATTTAAAGGTGTACCCCCGGTTTTTGGGGTACATCCAGAACTTGGCTGGAAAAGTGTACCGGATAATTGGGTTTAATGTTATCTGAGGGGAGGGGATGTGTGGGCTGAACCATGTATGTGATTGGTTAATATCATCCTCCCCCTGGGAGTGTCCTGTATGTATCTGTTTGTAATAAAAGCCAGGCTGGATGTGCCAGTCAAGAGTTCCTGTTTTACCCTCAAAGTGATGTGTCGTCTCATTATTGGGGGGAAGGATTTATTGCATGCTGTTCCAGTTGACTGCTAGGAGTACAAGCCTATTCGTATGGTTCCTATTCAATGGTCTACAGCATTCCTATGCTTGAGAAGGTTCATATGCTGCATCGGTTCAGTGATTGTGGTGTCTGCCAGAGTGCTTGGAGTCCTCAGGAAGCACTAGGAGCATCCATTAACGGAGGTACCAAGTCGGGGTGCCAGGTGATCCGTTACAAGTATATCCCCATATATCGCCACCTCCAAGCATAGGGTGATAGATGTTCGTATCCTATGGCTATGGCAGGAGGAGGGGAGATCGCTTTCTTTAGCTGTGAGTCAGGTTGTGGTCAAAGTCTCAGCAGGCTCCAGCCGACTGGCCGGTATAACCCCCACCGCCCAGGGTTGGGGGAGGCCGGGCCGGGCCTCTATTTTCCGCCAGTTATATGCCCTGACGGGTTACGGGCAGCTACCACAGGCAGGAATTATTTTTTTTTATAACCTTTATAAACATTTGCAGATTAGTTCAATCCACACTCCAAAGTAATTTTAAAATATTCTATGGAAAATGTAAACCGTTTTTTTTTTATTTACATTTTACTAAGAAGAACTTTCTCGCCATAAGAAACATATATAACTCATTTCCATCTATAAAAATAAGAAAGATGTGACTAGTGGAATTACATGTTCAGTTGCCCATTTTTACGGTCAGTGTCCCAATAATTGATCTAATGTGTAGTAAGATTCTTGGACAGGTGGGTAGAATATGTTTAATATATTTTATTGATACAGTCAACAGGAATTAGTCTGCAATCTGAACTCTAAATTAGTAGGAAAGAGTCCACTCCAAGCATTGGGGTAGGAACCAAGGCAGATCTGGTGTTTGTGTATGTGTGCGTGTGTGCGTGTGTGGAGGGGGGTAGACAACATTTGCTAATTCTGCTGTTTAGCTCAATTTTAATACATACTCTATTTTTATGCACCTGGCCAGCCTGGTCAACACTGGACCCCAGGGAGGCTACCTTCACTGCTAGATATACACAAAAATGCAGAAGTCTCTTCCTCATACAAATCATACAAACACAACAGTCCCCACAAACACAACGTCACTGACAATACACGCACACAACCCCTCAAGCAGCCTCTCACATGCAATAACACAAGCAGCCCCACACATACACACCAAACATACAATGAGACATAACATATAATCCAGACACACAATTCCACAAGCAGCCCCCATACAGAACCCACATTCACATGTTTCATACACAATACCACAAATCTCTCATGAACAATATAGCAATATTAATATAATATAACATATTAACACAATTAATATAACAGCCCAAATGCAACATTACAAAGCAACTTCAGCACCCTTAAATAACACAAGCACAATACTGCAACATACACATCTCAATTAAAAAAATAAATATATAGGACCAGCACACCAAGGAACTTCAAGATTTTGTTGTGGCAAAGATTGATTTCTAAACACATGTATTGTAGTTTACTTATTTTAATGTAGTTTACATGATTACTAAAGGGTTGCCTACCTCTGATCTAGGTAATACATACCTCTCAACTGTGCGTATTTAGAAGGAAAAGTCTCTTTTCTGTCCATCTTTTCTGCCCTAATGTCCCTCTTTTCTAGGAGCTCCAGGTTGTTGGTCTGTCGTAGTGTATAACAGAGCTCCATAGCAATAAAACTCACAGTAATATGTCTTTAAACTTCAACAAATGTGTGTAGACATCAGTCTGTGTAAATAAGATACATTGTTCTTCTAAATTGCATTTTAACTGCATAAATTGTTATTATTGAGTCACCTAAAATTTCTCAGAGAGGCACAGCCTTTTACCACACCCCTAAAATGAAAGTGTTCCCCTCTTTCCATTTGAAATGTTGGGAGCTATGGGCAACTATTGCAAGCTAAGATTTCATATAGCCCAATAGAAAACATGCAAATATAATTCCATTCCGTGGGTGTATATCTGCTAAGTTGTTATATTTCAATTTTTTAAATGGAGTGTTCCTTTATATGAAAATCTATTCAAGTCTAGACTGAGTGGAATCACGCAAAGCAGATAACAATGTATTAATGGAACAGTGTATTTGCTGCCATCTGCTGTTCAATATTTCAAATGTGTTTATTTTTTTTAAGTTTTTCTCATACTTTCAGGGTTATTCACTAAATTGGGAATCGTCAGGAATTCAAAATGAATTTAAAAAGTTTGAGCAAAACAGCCAATGTTTTGCATTTGAAATTCACTCCCAGTTTCCTGCAATATTTCCTTTAGTAAATAACCTGCCTATTTGTTTTCTAAATGAGGATGCAATCACAATCAGGGTTATTTCTTAAAATGAGAATTATGGGGAGTTCAAAGTAAATTCAAAGAGAATTTCACATTTAAAGCCAAATTAACCAAACTGTTAATATTTCCTCAGGTCAATTCTGCTTCCAATTCAGCTATTTTTGCCCTCAATTTGAAGTTCACTTTGAATTATTTCAATACATTAAAAAAGGAATTATTAACCATTAAATAAGTAATACAAATATATATTCCTGACATTATAGTGTTTAAAAACACATTTAAGGCTACAGACCCCTCTTGCCCCCCTTTAAAAACATAGAAACTTACCGTTATTCTATCACTGCGTGGGTCTTGTCGCAGCTGACTCTGCCCTAGTTCCGCCTCCTTGGCTGAGATCATCAAAATTGACCATCTCAGCCAATTCATCTCTATGGAGAGCGTTCAACATCTCCATGCAGAGGGTGAAAACTCTGAATGTCAGTGACGCACATTGACTGCCACTAGAGAGGACAAACTGAAGAAACCAAAACAACTAAATTATGCTGTAGTTGTTCCGGTGACTATAGTGTCCCTTTAATGGTGCTGACACACTCGGAATTACATCTCCCTTTTGTTTTTGTTTTTTGTTATTTTTTTTTGGCATTTATTATTTAGTAAGAAACAGACCTATAGCTTACATTAATAGTCAGGCTTAAATAAGCCCTAAAACGCATTCAAGCATTGCCTTACTGAAATGTTTTATGTTTGAAGGGTGTGTCCTCTGTTGTTCGTTTTACAAAAAAGCAGATTTCAATAGACACTGACACTTTTATAAATTAACCTGGTTACCCCCTCTGTCTTTCAAGCACACAACAGGACCAGTTACTTCCTGGTTTGGTTAGCTCAGTGGAACTAAACTCAAGGGACTGCAATTGCCCAGAGCACCTGCCTTGTTAAGACTTCTCATTGAGCTGCATTGGTAAATCTGTGATTGGACAGACACAGAAAATATGTGCTGGGAACAAGGGGAGAGCTTGCAAAGGCAGCAGACAAGAGAACTGCAGATTTTTGCAAGCTGTTTTTATATATATATATCCAATGAAAAAAAACACATAATTAAATATATACATGTTTTCGTTTGTGGTCTATGCACTAAAAAGTGATTTTTGCATATTTTTGTATTTTGTTAGTGGTGTGTCCCTTTAATTTAACCATCAAATGGGCGATTGAACCCTAGTAGATGATTTGTTTTGAATATGTTTATTGGCATCACATAAAGGCATCTCAAACCTGCGATTAAGTGTGCTGTTGCCTGCGCAGAGGCTCTTTATAATATTAATTGCAGTGTTGCCCGCGCAGAGGCTCATTGTGCTGAAAAGTAATCACTTAAGAAGCTGGTGCCTACGCAGAGGTCCAGTATAATTTTACAGGATGTCACTACCTAAGCATTTAAGTTCAGTTCTGCGTTCATGCGCTGCTGGTCACTTTATGAGCTGATTTTTAGCCACTTGTAATCAATTTTTCTTGCGAATGGATCGGAAACCTTAAATAACATTCAGTAAGATCAAATAATATAAACTTAATGATATCTAATGTAGTCACCACGTAAACCCTTCTCAGGCGTACACCCTTGCCAAATACACTGTATATGTGAACCCCCCCCCCCCCCCCCCCCCCCAAAAAAGGAAGAAAACCAGGCCATATATGTTTCACATGGACTCAAATAATTGCTTAAGCGTATGGTGCGGTAAGCACATTTGGCAGAGGTATTGCTCAAGTCAGGTAATAGTAGATCATGTCTTGTAGCAATATAACAATGTCTTATCAATTGCATCGTAGGCATGGTATGAAATAAAAATACATGAATTAAAATAAATTAAAATAAAAACTGTCTAACTTTTGACATAAGGGGCATAATCGTTTTTTACGCTGTGATGGATTGATAAGGGAATCTTTTAGGCAAACCCATAGTTCCTGACCAAATTAGAGATGTTTAAATTGCGTATACGCAGAAGTAAATTCACACTGACACACGGAGTTCAGGTTAAAAGAACTTCGAGGAAATTTATTGGCATCTGTTAAAAAGCGGGCTCGCAGGCCCTTTTAAAGGCAAAATTACATCATTGTAAGAAATCAAGATAGAAGCAAGAAAACATTGTCAATTGGCTCAAGTGCAAAGTGGTTAGTCAAATGCCCTCCTTGTTGGGTGTTACATCTTTATGTCATAGCTGACATCATGACGAGCTCCTACAGGCTTCGGCTCCATTTTGCTGGGCACGAGGGAGCTTCCAGCTTACTCGATGGGAGGGGGCTTTGGCAGCTATCCATAATGAGTAGCTGGTACGTTAGTTCGTTCAAGGTTAGTATCCTCAAGGCCTTTTTAGCAATTATACATTCTATTAAGACTATCTGCTACAGTGTTACATTTAATCAGAAGATTCTATCATTTCCTGCTGACATGCTATTTCTACGAACAAAGCAATCTTGTAAGGTTTAAACTATGAGGCCTGAGAACTGAATATGAGAATATAGTATTAAAGGGGCCCAGTAATGGTTATAGTTTATAAGGGGCCTAATAATTCTACAACAGGATTACTACGTGATGTATCAATCTGGCTATTAAGTATGCGGTAATAAACAACTTTACAGCCTATTATGCAGCAATCAGTTATTATGTGTGCAGCAATAAGTAGCATCAATCTTTGGCCCCTAGGGGCATTATAGCATGGACTGCGTATTCCGTTGGCATTGTAAGCTACCATGGTAGTAGGGAACCAACATCAAATGTTCGAAATAAGTAACAACTGAACATGCATAACGGGTGTTTCTGAGATGTATTACCAGGGAACCTTCTCTTTGTGAACGTCTAACGTTTTAGGCATAACGAATCCTAATGTGATAGCCTAGCAATCGCTTAATTTGCCGCCCTGTACAGCGCATTATAGCTGAGTATGCATTAACTAAGGAGCAGTATATTGTGAAGCAGTAGTATAGGGTATGAACATAGAGGGTATGAGACAAAGCTTATACTTTGCTAAACTAGGATCCTACATGTTTCGTTAGGATATGGGAACTGATGCAGTGTTCGTATATGGAGGTAAGGACGCATATCTTGATGAGGTAACTATGCATTGCTGGATCGTCATGTCGGCCTGCATGGCCGTCTGTGAGGAGTCTCTCACTGTGTCACCATCGCACTGTCCCTGGGTCGCCAGACCTCCTTTCGTCCCCTCCCAGCCGACCCCCGTCCGCCAGCTGTGTCCCCCGCTACACTGTGGGCACTCAGGAGCACAAACCGTCCTTTGGACCCAACCACCAAAATCCGCGGGTCGTCCGCTCCCTGCCCCTCCCCAGCTTCACGTGAGCCAACTTGGAGCGTGCACTCTGCTGTCTCACCCGGTGCCGGCCACATATTTGGAGCTGGTGGCTATCCCCCCCGACCACCGGTCCGTCGGGAGGGCAGCATCGGTCCCGCCCCACCGGGTTCACTGCATCAGGGACAAAAGCTCTCTGGGGACCCCACAGACCCAGAGGTTCAGACGTCCACTCCACTAGCGGTCGGGAGCTTAGCACGGGCGGTCTGTCCGGCGCCCGGCATCGCCAGGGCCAGCACGAGGTGCCCCGGTCAGTCTCCCTTGTGTAGTCCTCTGCGTTCTCTCTCCATTAGGGTAAGTCTGCAGGCGGGCCCCAGTTTGGTGGCCTTTGCCTGTGTAGGGGATCGGTATAGGCCCCATGTGATATCTTCCGCCCTGGAGTGTGTCGTCCCCATGTGGCCGGGATTACCCCCACCGGCCGGGGGGGGAGGTGGGGCTGGGCCACCTCTCACGGCTTTGCTGTCTTCAGTGAAGATTTGCCGGGATTCCGTCTTCCCTGGCCTGTTGGGCCATTATCTGTGCGCCTACAGGTGCCGTACATGTCCAGGCTCAGTATGTTGCGTAGGCCCGCATTAGGAGTCTCAATGTTCCCATCCCATTACCGGGTTCAGTGTGTTATCGTCAGATAGCTTATGCGTTCCTCTTCAGTAATATGCAGAGAAATCCAGCTTTATTGTATTCTGTGTGCTGTTTTTTTAGCAGTTTTCCAGGGTTCAGGCCAGGAGACCTGAGGTTCTGCTCCTATGCAGCCTGGCGGCCCGGCCCTGCCCCCCCTCCACCCCCCCCCCCCCTCTAGTAGATGATTTGTTTAACAGAAAATGTCAAAACTTTGATGGACCTACTAACACCGGATAAAACTTAACTATTATTAAAATAACATTTATTAAATATAAACGCTAAAAATCTTTCCCTCGGGGGGCGGGGCTTGACCTCCAACATGGCCAGACGTGTATGCCTGTAGCTCCCCATGGTCTGGGCCTTTATTGCTCGAAAACGGCACATATCTCGGCAGAAAGAGACCCTAAACTACAAGCTGACACCCCAAACGCCGAGCATACCTTTCGGAGACAAAATCGGAGAAGCTTGAAGGGCATAGCCCGTGTTAAAGTCTGGGGCCTACCGCATCTGGCGCGCTGACGGTGTGGAGACGCGGCCGATCTCCTACCAGAGGGCGTGCAACTCAGCACTAAATGCTCAGAGCCCCGTTACCCCCCCCCCTTGGACCGGTGGGGGATATCCCGGTCCCTACTAGGGTAGCAAGCCTGCTCCTGGGAGATAAGCAGAAGAATCTTGAAGCCACGCGGCACATCCAAGATGGCCGCCGCAACGACATCTCAGCACGATCAAACGAGCCTATCAGACCAGAAATGGAGAGAAAGCTTTGATTCCAGATTTGAGGCAATATGCCAGGCCTTCTGGGATCGTCTCGCCAAGCGGCAACTCACACTATCCTCTCAAGTGCTGCAGACAGCCTGTGAAGCAGAATCGGATGCCTGTGCCTCTTCTGGGCTGGGGACCCAATCGGAGTTCCCTCCACGCCGTAGTCCAAATGCCCATGGAGAAGTGCTGGACCGCAAACAGAGTGGAGCAAAGGTGATACCCTCGGGCACAGCACCACAGCGTACTCCTACTGCTAATCTCCAGGGACCTCCCAGGCTGAAGGCCAAGAGGGTGCAGACACACAGGCAGCACCAACGCAAACGGAGACGCACGCACCACAAGCAGATGCGGAACACCAGGCCCTCCGGTACCCCCGCACGGGGAAGACACTCGGACTCTCATAGCCACCGGGTGAGTGGCACAGACATACCGACTCATACAACAGCCTGGGGCGGGAGGGACACCCCCACTCGCACCTACAACTATACCTGCACCACGGCGGCACCCAGAGGCACGCAGAATGCAGCTAGGGATCGGTGGAGCAACCTGCTCAAGTCTGCTGGCACCCAATTACCCAGACTGTATCTCACATCCTGAAGGCATCGGCTGAGTGAGTTAAATGCAACCTCTACAGCAACACTTGTGATACCACTTTTACTTTGTTGTAGCCTGTAAATTTAATTACGTACAATGTGTGCTGTAGCCAAATTAAACCCCACTAGTGGCAATAATAGTCTGATAATCCCCTCATGCCTTGTACGCTGCTGAGGTTACCTTCCACTGCAACCCCCGCTAATACATAGAACAAGTTTATAGCTACTAGTCACCATTTTCGTGCACAGTGCCACATTAATTTTCACTTTCATTATAACCCATCCTTGCTAGGCACCATACCCTGCCATCTCCTATCATAATTTAAAAAAATTGTGCAGTACCTCAGACAGGCATAATGTAACCTTGTTAATATTCATTCATGTCATACTATGCAATGTCTTGATTACTCTGTGAATTCTGCTATGCACATCAAAAATAAAGAATTAAAATAAAAAAAATCTTTCCCTCAAGTATTAATGTATTGATTTCTATTCATATAACATTGAATACGTATAGCTTATAATAATTTATAGCACAAGCACATGTAAACTAAAACACAGATTTTTTTTAAATATTGTAGATGATAAAAGTTGTTTTATTGAGTTAGTTTTGTAATTCTATTAATCACAATTACTTCAGACAAGATTTATGATCACTAACAGATCACAGAGCCATTTTGCTTTAATAAGTTCAACAGCCAGAAGGACTTGATTAACAATTCACAAAACTTTTTAACAAATGAATGAATACCTAAAAAATGATTGAAATAATAAAGCTTTCAGGTCAAGGAATCTTGTTCCCATTTGCTAGCAGTTGCACAATTAATTTATCGATAGAGCCCAAGAAACACTCAATGGCTGGTTAATGGGTTGATAACCTTTGACCTGTGATGTACTCACAAAACCAGCAAATCACCCTCTTGTTTGCTGTTAACCTTGCAGTTTTGGCATATCAATCTTGAGATCATATGATTAACGACAATTACATAAATAAAGTGTTAAATTAAATTGCTAATGATATCTAACTTTTGGGAAATTACTGACATGAAACGGTTAAGCGTTTTTGTGTTGAAAACAGTCATGCAATAACAGACAGTTTACAAGTTAGTATCAATCAAACACAAGAACATATATACAAAAAGGTGTATCTACAAAATATAAAAAGGACAAATACCACATAGGGTAATACATAAAATACACTTAATAAGTTAAAATTCAAGGTTTAACTCACACGTGCACGATAAAAAAGGCTCATCTCTAACTGATGGTGTTTTCAGTGATGCTAATTCTTTCATTCTCCCAGAAGTGCATGTAAGAAAAAACAGTAGAGAAATATAGTGCAATGCTGTCAAATACTGAGCAAGTTGCTTTATTGTGCACACTTACAAGATCAATGGTAATAAAAAGCCCATCAGCAAAATCTCTGAAGTCACTGGATCAATGGTAAAGTGCAAATGCTAATCACACATGATCTTGCCAAACATCAGATGAAAAATGCAAAAAATGGCATCAAGATATAACAAAACCAATTAATAAAATATATGTGACAAACCCAACACGTTTCTTCTCATATGACACTTCCTCAGGGGTATTAAAATCAATATGTCCATAAAACAAATCAGTACTAGAGTGAGTGTGTTATTGTCACGTTTAAACATTTGTTATGAAGGAACACAACTGCAGATTTCGTATAGTTGAATTTTTATTAACGAAAGTAAAAGGAAAAGACTTTAATTCCAATTTACAGGTACTGAAGCTTTAAGTAGTAAATGATAACTGAAGTCCACAGTTACAGGCACTGTAGCTTTAAGGAGTAAACGGTAGTAAATTGCAGACACTGAATCAATAAAGAGTCTCTTAGTAGAGTTAACGGTTTAGGTGATAAGTAATTATAATAGCTGTTCCATACTTTAACTGAAGCAAGACAGATGCAGATAACTGATATGAAGTATGAATTGAAGTTAGCTGTAACGGGATTGTTTTTTCCGAAGGACTTTTGGAGACAGGTAATAACAGCTTTTAAATGCAACTCTTATCACATTGGTTTTACTTAGCTTCCGGCACATAGAACACTGGTTCCCGAGATCTCCTCAGAGGCGTATGAAGAGTGTTTAATCCTTAGTCGTGGATGAGGAGAGGTGAAGGGAACTTTGCAGAGTCTTTCAGTCCGGTCTGGTAGCAGAGGCTTTCACCATGAAGTTGTAGCCGGGTTGTGAGTAAGGAACGTAGTTCAATAATCCAGCCCTGATCAGCTGGTGCAGTCAGATTAAATAGGCAGACCGTGTCATAAAGGGGTGTGGCTAGGCTCCGTGGAACCAGGAAGTAAGAGGATACCATAGTTAAGGCATGACAGTACCCCCTCTTTAATGAGCAACCTCTGGGTGCTATTGACTTGGTTTAGAAGGGTAACGCTTGTGAAAATTGGAAACCAATTTGTCAGCATGAACGACAGAGGAGTTTTCCCATGTATCTTCATCAATTCCATATCCTTTCCATCTGATGAGGTATTGTAAGGAGCCACGATGGATCCTTGAATCCAGTATACTTTGAATTTCGTATTCTTCTTCACCCTGGACCAATATGGGATCAGGAGAAGTAGTGACATTTCTTTGGAAAGGGTCAGGATGATGAGGCTTCAACAAGGACACATGAAAAACAGGATGTAGCTTTAAAGTTGGTGGAAGTTTCAATTTAACAACATTACGGTTGATAACCGATATTATTGGAAAAGGACCAAGGAAAAGAGAACTTAACTTCTTTGATGGACGATTTGTAGAGATGTTCTTTGAGGAAAGCCAGACAAGATCACCAATTTTATAAGAAGGTGAAGGTTGTCTTTTTGTATCAAAAAACTTCTTTTGATTGGAGGAGGCCAATTCTAGATTCTCATGCAATTTCTTGAATAAAGAGGACATATGAGAGATTTGATTCGAATCGGAGAGATTAGATGAAGAAACTGTCTGAGCAGGAAATGAAGAAGGATGAAATCCATAATTGGATAAAAATGGAGTCATTTTACTGCTGGTATGAAAAGAGTTGTTGTATGCAAATTCTGCCATAGGTAACCAAGTTATCCAATCGTCTTGTAAGTGAGAGCAATAACATCGTAGATATTGTTCTAAGCATTGGTTGACTCTTTCAGTTTGTCCATCTGTTTGAGGATGATATGCAGATGATAGTTTACGTTGGATATGAAGAGTGGCACATAATGCATTCCAAAATTTGGAGGTAAACTGAGTTCCTCGGTCTGAAATGATTTCGTCTGGCAGTCCGTGAAGTTTGACTATGTTATCAAGAAATATTTTCGAAAGTTCAGAGGATGTGGGTAACTTCTTTAAAGGAATGAAATGAGACATTTTCGTGAAGCGGTCTACCACCACTAAAATGGTGGTATGATGATGAGAAGGAGGTAATTCTACCAGAAAATCCATAGAAATGGATTGCCAAGGTCGTTCAGGAATTGGTAAATTCAATAATTGACCAAATGGTTGATGATGGGCATGTTTTGATCTTTGGCATACAGAACAAGATTTGACATAAGATTCAATAGTTTGGTCTTGACGAGGCCACCAATAGTATCTTTTAGACAATTCAAGGGTCTTTTTTATACCTGGATGACCTGCCAGAGGAGAATCATGAATAAATTCGAGTACTTTAATTCTGAAAGAGGGAGGTACGTAAATCCGGTCTTTGAAGTAGTAAAGACCGTTTTTCTTGGATAATTGAATTGATTTAGGAAGTTCGAGAGCATCTTCACTGAGATCTTTAATGTCATCAATAAGAGAAGATAAGATTCCAATGACTTTAGGCGAAGGAGGTTCAATTTGAGTGTCTTTATGGATCCTGGAAAGGGCATCAGCCTTTTTGTTTCTAGACCCAGGTCTAAAGACGATTTGGAAGTTGAACCGGGAAAAAAAGAGATTCCATCTCACTTGTCGAGCAGACAGTGTTTTATTGGAGTGAAGATATTCGAGATTTTTATGGTCAGTATATATGATTAAAGAGTTCTGAGCACCTTCAAGAAGGTGTCTCCAGGTTTCTAAAGCCACTTTGATACTTAATAATTCTTTTTCTCCTGTAGGATAATTCGTTTCGGCGGAAGATAATGATCGTGAGAAGAAGGCAACAGGATGAAGAGGTTCTTGAGGAGTTTTGTGTTGAGAAAGGACAGCTCCAATTGCAATTTCCGAAGCATCCGTTTCAAGGACATAAAGATATGAAGGATTTGGAAGTTGAAGAATAGGAGCTGTTGTAAATTTTCTCTTTAATTCAGTGAAGGCAGTTTGAGCCTTCTCGTTCCAATTGAAGGGATGTTTTTTACTGATAAGTTGATTGAGTGGGTGAGCTATTTCAGAGTAGTTTTTAATAAATTTTCTGTAGAAGTTGGCGAACCCTAGAAATCGCTGTAATTCTTTTACTGTAGAGGGAACAGGCCAGTTGATGATACAATCGACTTTTGAATTATCCATACCTATTGAATGAGGGGAGATGACATAACCTAAGAAGGTTATTTCTTTGACGTGAAAAACACATTTTTCGGGTTTAGCGAATAATTTGTGAGTTCTGAGTCTTGATAATACCCATCTGACATGTTTTCTATGTTCCTCAGGAGTGTTGGAGTATATGAGAATATCATCTAAATAAATGATGACACAGACGTCCAATAGGTCTCTAAAGATATCATTTATGAAATGTTGAAAAGTTGCAGGGGCGTTGCAGAGGCCAAAAGGCATCACCAGATATTCGAAGAGGCCATATCTTGTTCGGAAAGCAGTTTTCCATTCATCATTAGCCTTTATCCTGATGAGATTATATGCCCCGCGAAGGTCAAGCTTAGTGTAGATGGTAGCAGTTTTCAATCGTTCAACCAGTTCATTTATGAGGGGAAGAGGATAACGATTTTTAACTGTTATTTTGTTTAAGGCTCTGTAATCAATGATAGGACGTATAGTCTGGTCTTTGTTTCTTACGAAAAACATACTTGAGGCAGCAGGTGAACTAGAGGGTCTAATGAACCCTTTCCGTAGGTTTTCATCTAGATATTCTTTGAGAATTTGTAATTCAGCCTCAGAGAGAGGGTAGATGTGCCCAAAAGGTACTGGGGCACCAGGTATGAGGTCTATAGGACAATCGTAGGAACGATGAGGCGGGAGCGTTTCAGCTTCTTTTTTACTGAAGACATCTGAGAAGTCTGAATAACAAGAAGGTATGGTTGGTTCTTTGGAGATTTGAAAAATAGGAATTTGCTGTAAACATGTTTCTTTACAATAATGTGAGTTAAAGGTGATAGAGAAAGGAGACCATGAAATTTGAGGGTTGTGGTTCCTTAACCAATTGATCCCTATTATAACGGGATAGAGAGGTGATGGAATAACATCAAATACTAGAAATTCAGTATGAATATGATTGGTGGTTACCTTTAGAGGGATGGTTTCATGAAGAATCGGTCCCGAGGAGATAAAGGAGCCGTCAATCACTTTAACAGGAACAGAAATGGCTTTTTGAACACAAGGAATTTTATTCTTTGTTACAAAGGTTGAATCGATGAATACTCCATGTGCACCAGAATCGATGAGAGCTTCAGTCACAATTCTCACCTTATCCCACTGTATTACAAGGGATACAGGTGTGAACGGAGTGGTCGATGTTGAGGGGGGTGCACTGAAGATCGCAGAGGTATATGCTTGTCGACCGGCCTTTGTCCGTTTTAGTAAGGGACAATCAGAGACCAGATGATCTTGAGAGGCACAATACATACATAGGTTTAATTGACGTCTTCGGTTCTTTTCTGCAGGAGTGAGAGGACTTCTTATTACCCCTAATTCCATGGGTTCACTTGGTAAAGAAGTTTTTGCTGGAGCTTTTGAGGGAGTAAAAGGTTTTCGGTCTTTAGAATGAAAAAGGGCTTTTTCTGCCTTTCTTTCTCTTAATCTTCTGTCAATGCTGATTGATAAGTGAATTAGAGCGTTCAAAGTAGTAGGGAGTTCTGTTCTAGACAGTTCGTCTTTTACAGCTTCAGATAACCCAATTCGAAATTGATTGCGCAATGTGATGTCATTCCATTGCGTTTCAACAGCCCATCTTTTGAATTCAGCAATATAATCTTCAACGGGTCTATTTCTTTGCTGTAGTGTTCTGATTGTTAAATCAGCTGTAGCTTGTTTGTTAGGATCTTCATAGAGAAGAGACATGGCTTCAAAAAATTCATCCAGTGAGCCTAGGATGGGGTCATCATTGTCCAAAAAGGTATGGGCCCAGAACATAGGTTCACCTCTTAAAAAGGAAATAACTGAAAAAACCTTAGATCTTTCTGTGGGATAAGCTCTAGGTTTTAAAGCAATCAATAGTTTGCAGGAATAAAAAAACTCCTTATATTTGGAACGATCACCATAGAATTTTTCAGGGTTACATACAGCAGGATCGCTAGCCGAGAGCAGAGTAGTATGAGGAGTACGAGTTTGTAATTCTCTGACATAAGTGAGAAGTCTCTCGTTAGTGACTTGCAGGTCTTGCACACCTTGGGTTAGTGTATCAACTCTTTGATTCAGCGTAGTTATAGTAGAATCGAAATCTGCTGGATCCATTACAAGGGCTGGATTATTCTGTCACATTTAAACATTTGTTATGAAGGAACACAACTGCAGATTTCGTATAGTTGAATTTTTATTAACGAAAGTAAAAGGAAAAGACTTTAATTCCAATTTACAGGTACTGAAGCTTTAAGTAGTAAATGATAACTGAAGTCCACAGTTACAGGCACTGTAGCTTTAAGGAGTAAACGGTAGTAAATTGCAGACACTGAATCAATAAAGAGTCTCTTAGTAGAGTTAACGGTTTAGGTGATAAGTAATTATAATAGCTGTTCCATACTTTAACTGAAGCAAGACAGATGCAGATAACTGATATGAAGTATGAATTGAAGTTAGCTGTAACGGGATTGTTTTTTCCGAAGGACTTTTGGAGACAGGTAATAACAGCTTTTAAATGCAACTCTTATCACATTGGTTTTACTTAGCTTCCGGCACATAGAACACTGGTTCCCGAGATCTCCTCAGAGGCGTATGAAGAGTGTTTAATCCTTAGTCGTGGATGAGGAGAGGTGAAGGGAACTTTGCAGAGTCTTTCAGTCCGGTCTGGTAGCAGAGGCTTTCACCATGAAGTTGTAGCCGGGTTGTGAGTAAGGAACGTAGTTCAATAATCCAGCCCTGATCAGCTGGTGCAGTCAGATTAAATAGGCAGACCGTGTCATAAAGGGGTGTGGCTAGGCTCCGTGGAACCAGGAAGTAAGAGGATACCATAGTTAAGGCATGACAGTTATATGGTTAAATACAAGAACATGACTGCTGACTCCTTCCTTCACCAAATCCCGTTACCCTTCTATTACCAATAAGTACCGTAACATGTTAAGTGGGAAAGGGTGATGGCCACAGCTTTATTTAAACCAGCATATCCAAATACTGTCAGCTGCTGGTTTTAACCAGCACACCGGTACACTTTAAACTTCTTCCAGAGCCTCTTCAGCTTGTCCTTCGTCATCAACCAAATTCAGGCTGCGACTGCCCAAGCCCATCTGGGCATTATTCATTTACCAAACTTGCTGGAGCAGGAAACCCTCAGCTGTGCAAAATTAAGAAACAAGGAAAAAACACAACACAAATCAACAATTCCAGAACAGAACCATTGGGGAGGGTGGGTGGGTGGGGAAAGACACTGCCAGGCTCCTTCAGCCGCATTCATTAGTAGTCTGGTAATCTTCCCAGAATTCGCTGCTTCTAACTGTAACATAGAATGTGACAGCAGATAAGAAACATTCGGTCCATCTAGTCTGGCCAATTTTCTAAATACTTTCATTAGTCCCTGGCCTTATCGTATATCTAGGATAGCCTTATGCATATCCCACACATGCTTAAACTCTTTCACTGTGTTAACCTCTACCACTTCAGCTGGAAGGCTATTCCGTGCATCCACTACCCTCTCAGTAAAGTAATACTTCCTGATATTATTTTTAAACCTTTGCCCCTCTAATTTAAGACTATGTCCTCTTATTGTGGTAGTTTTTCTTCTTCTAAATATGGTCTCCTCCTTTACGGTGTTGATTACCTTTATGTATTTAAATGTTTCTCTCATATCCCCCGTCACGTCTTTCCTCCAAGCTATACATGTTAAGATCCTTTAACCTTTCCTGGTAAGTTTTATCCTGCAATCCATGAACCACTTTAGTAGCCCTTCTCTGAACTCTCTCTAAGGTATCAATATCCTTCTGAAGATACGGTCTCCAGTACTGCGTACAATACTCCAAGTGAGGTCTCACCAGTGTTCTGTACAATGGCATGAGCACTTCCCTCTTTCTACTGTTAATACCTCTCCCTATACAACCAAGCATTCTGCTAGCATTTCCTGCTGCTTTATTACATTGTCTGCCTACTTTTAAGTCATCTGAAATTATTACCCCTAAATCCCTTTCCTCAGATGTTGAGGTTAGGACTCTATCAAATATTGTATACTCTATACTTGGGTTTTTCCGTCCAAGATGCATTATCTTGCACTTATCCACATTAAATGTCAGTTGCCACAGCTTTGATCATTTTTCTAGTTTACCTAAATCATTTGCCATTTGGCTTATCCCTCCTGGAACATCAACCCTGTTACATATCTTAGTATCATCAGCAAAAAGACATACCTTACAATCATGACCTTCTGCAATATCACTAATAAAATATTAACGAGAATGGGTCCAAGTACAGATCCCTGAAGTACCCCACTGGTGACAAGATGTTGCTTCGAATGTACTCCATTGACTACAACCCTCTATTGTCTGTCACACAGCCACTGCCTAACCCATTTAACAATATTGAAATCCAATCTTAAAGATTGTAGTTTATTTATTAGTCTGTAAGCTCGTTTGAGCAGAGTCCGTAACTACCTATTGTTCCTGTTACATTTTGTTATTGTCTCATTTGGTAAATTCCCCTTTTAATGTATAGCACTGCAAAATAAGCTGGTGCTATATAAATACCAATAATAATAATAATAATTACCAAATTCTAACGTAACCCAAACTGACTCTATGTTCGCCTCACTAACATTTATTAGGCTAGATTTTATGTTATCCTTCACATACAGGGTCACCCCTCCCCTTTTCTTGCTTTCTCTGTCTTTTCTATATAAAGAATACCCTGGTATTGCTATGTCCCAGTCATTTTTCTCATTTTACCATGTCTCAGTAATAGCGACTAAATATACATTATCAGTTGCCATTATTGCCACAAGTTCATGGATCTTATTCCCTAAGCTGTGATCATTTGTCGACAGGACTCTAAGCTTATAATTTTTTTAACACACTTGCTACAGGCACTTTCTGTCCTTGTTTTGGGGGGCAATGTTGTTTCGCCCTTTTTCTCCTCCCCCACTCCCCCCCAGTTTAAATACATCCTAGCAAAACCTCTGAACTGCTCACTGAGAACATTTTTTACCTTTTGAGAAGATGCAAACCATCTTTTTTGTACAGTTTATTTCCATTGCAAATGGAGCCAAAGTCTTGCTCCCAGCATTATTCAGCAAGCCACAAGTTAAAGTCCTTAATACGCATCCGCCTGTCGTTCTAAGTGTTATGCACAGGCAGAACTTCAGAGAATGACAGTGTGGAAGCAACCTGCCGTATATCATTGGCAAAAACACAAAAAAACTTGCTTTACCTCTGAAACCTCATTGCAAGCCAAGTCATTTGTCCCTAGATTGACAAGTGCATTCAATTCCCCTTCCTGCTTTGCTTGCTTAACCATATTAAAAATATGTTTCCTGTCTCTGCGAGCAGTAGCTCCAGGAAGACATCTCACAAGGCCGCTATTGTACAGTTCAGCACACCTCTTGATAGAATCCCCCAACAACAAGTTCTTTCTATCAGGCCTCACCTTTTTGTCATTGGTTGGTTCCACAAACTTGGTGCCTGAGCCTGTCTTCACAACACCACTACACTTGGTGCCAGAACCTGTCTCCACAATACCACTACACTTGGTGCCAGAACCTGTCTCCACAATACCACTACACTTGGTGCCAGAACCTGTATCCACAATACCACTACACTTGGTGCCAGAACCTGTCTCCACAACACCACTACCCTCTGAAAGTGCTGAAAATTAATGCATGTGCATGTGTACAGTAATGCATGTGCCATTCCTATGTTATTTCTTTGTCATTGGCTTTGCAACAGTCTCAGCCTGAGTTTGTTTAACAGATAATTTTCAAATCTCAGACTTCAAAAATGCAATCTCCTGCTGCAAAATAGAGAACTGTCTACAGATGAGACAGCATCCAAATCTCCAAAAAGTGAACGTGAAACAAATGAAAAACAACTATTACACTGAACTAAGTATGCCATTTTAATGAGGTTAGTAATTTAAATCAAACAAATCAAATCTTACTTTTATTTATTTTTTTCACCTCCTGTATACCTCAGATTACCACCAGTTAATCTCCAGAATATCTCCAACCACACACTTAGAAGCCGCACTTAGAAGCAGCAACCAAGCTATATTAGCAAAGCTAATGACCACAACCCTTATATAACTCCTAAAATCACCACCCACTAGGAATGTTTAACATCTGGGTAGGCCTATGCTTATTTGCAAACAATAGCTAATTAACCAACAATCAATAGCAATCACCTAGCTAATCAAATCAAATGCCTTATAATTACCAACAGGAAATCAAACCCTGTGCAATCAGTAACCTTTTCCTATAGATTAATCTTACCTGTAACAGTAAAAAAGAAAACTCTTAGCAAAATCTTAGACAGTTGAAGACTCTGTAAAACTCTCCAGAATATCTCGAAACACACACTTTGAAGTAGCACTTAAAAGTAGCAACCAAGTTATATTAGCCAAGCTAACAACAACCCTTATATAACTCCTAAAATCACCACCCCCTAGGAATGTTTAACACCTGGGTGGGCCTATAATATACAAAATATGGAGAGAACACTCAGTAGTACAAATAGTAAACGGTTGCTAGTGTCAGGGCTCCGCGGGCAGCGGTGAGGGGAGGCTGCAATCCTCTCGCAGCACTCACCCTCGGTCCGTCGCCGCCCGTGGTCCCCTCTCCCCTTACCAGTAAGCGAGCGGCGTCCTCTCCTCTTGACATGCCGCTCGCGTCCTCCTCTCCTCCTCCCAGCGGCAGCATGTCTAACGCTGCACGCTGGGAGCCGGCACTGTCATCAGAACGCCGGGATCACTCACGTGACCCGGCGTTAAAGCTACAGCACAACAATCACAGTGGGGGGTATAGATATCCCCCACGTGTGATTGTTAATTCTGATTGGAAGTTATCCAATCAGAATTAAGATAAGGTTATAAATACTTACCTTTTCTGTCTCTCAGTGCCCTGTTGTGGTCTTTGCTTTATAGTATTGATTCTGAACTTGTGTTTCTGGTTACGTACTCTCTGGCTTGTTAAAACTGACTTTGTGACTTTCTCCTACCCTTTGACCTCGGCTTGTTTCTCGTTATTCTGTCTTCTGGTTCCCCTTACTCGGCTTGTCTCCTGACTATTCTGTGTGTGCTTAGCCTGGCCACTCTAAGGTCCGGTACGGCACCTTTTCTGTGTGTGTGTGTGTGTGTTAGCGTGTTGGGTTTCCCGAATCGTGACAGCTAGGGTGCTATTCAATGCTGGTACTCCCCCAAATACCAAAATAACCAATAGTTAAGTCAAAAAAGAATGCACACAATAAAAACATTAGAAATCTCTATCTATATTTATTAAATCACTAACAAGTATACAATACTAGTACAACAGTCAGTGACACAATATAGGCTACAAATAATAAACAATATTAAATATTTACCACAATTCACAAGCTTAATCAGGCAGAAACATGAATCAAATAAACAACCCCCCCCCCCCCCCCCCCCATCATTTCGGCTCCTCCTGGTAGCCTTTATCAAGGGTGTCTATATCAAACACTTACCACGGAAACTTTTATATAGCTATACCCACAGCTGATGACCATCAGTAATAATGTGAAAGTCCTGGGTGGGCCTATGCTTATTAAAATACAATCAATAGTAATTAGCAAACATCTAACTAATCAATTCAGATGCCAAATCAGATTTATAAGTAAATCATGCATGCTATGAATTCTTAATCAACAGAATGCTAGATTGATAGGTCTATCTAGCAGTCATCAGTTCATAATCATTTTGCCGATACATCCATAGATATAGAATAGAATGTAGGGGCATATATATATATATACTTTCAATAAGAACTTTATACATCGGGAAATGTATAATTATGTTTGCCCAGATAACAGTGGAAGTTTTATTACTAAGCTGTCTATATATATTGCGAATCTTCTGTAATTTACCCTAATTGTGAATGCAATTGGAAGATGTGGTTTGAATCTGGATGCACAGGGTTACCTGGCTACATTATCTGCTGTGAGAACTAATGTTACATAGTTACATACAGTTACATAGTTCAGCCTTCCTCACATATGTTTTTGCTGTTGATCCAAAAGAAGGCAAAAAACCTAGCCTGAAGCGCTTCCAATTTTGCAACAAACTAGGAATAAAATCCTTCTTGACCCCAAAATGGCAGTCAGATATCTCCTTGGATAAAGCAGCTATGACCCCACTAATTAGAAATTATATCCCTGTATGTTATGTTTTTGGAAGTATTTATCCAATTGCTGTTTAAACAACTGTATGGACTCTGATAAAACCACCTCTTCAAGCAGAGAATTCCATATCCTTATAGTTCTTACTGTAAAAAAACCAAAAAACTTTCATTTGCCTTAGATTAAATCTCCTTTCTTCTAGCCTAAATGTGTGATCTTGTGTGCTATGTATAGCCCTATTTATGAATAGATTTCCAGATAATGGTTTGTACTGGCCCCGAATATATTTGTATAATGTTATCCTGCCTCTCTGAGGCGCAGTTTTTCCAAACTAACGAGATTTACATTTTTTAACCTTTCTTCGTAACTAAAGTGCTCCATTCCTTTTATCAATTTTAGCTCCTCTCTGCACCTTTTCTAGTGTCATGATATCCTTCTTTAGAACAGGTGCCCAAAATGGCACAGCATATTCAAGGTGTGGTCTTACCAGTGATTTATAAAGAGGCAAAATTATATGTTCATCCTGAGAATGTATGCCCCTATTTATCCATGACATACTGGCCTTAGCAACTGCAGATTGACATTGCATATTGCTGCCTAATTTGTTGTCTATAACAATTCCCAGATCCTTCTCGTGTGTGGTTATCCCTAATTCACTACCATTTAGGGCATAAGTTGCTTTGCATTTCTGTACATTAAATTTCATCTACCATTTTAGTGCCCAGTCCCCCAATCTATCTAAATCCCTCTGCATCAAAGCAATATCCTGCTCACATTTTATTACTTTACAATGACAACTCATTGTACTCTAACCTTAAGCCAATGTTCTACCTGAGAACAGTTCTTTGAAGAAACTTAGTAACTGACTAAAGAGTTGTGTAAGAATCAAGTCCCACGATCCTGACTTTCTCCAAGAGTGAACCTAAGATGAATAACCACCTCATCTAACAGTTATTATTATTATGATATTTATATAGCGCCATCAAATTCCGCAGCGCTTTACAATGGGTGTACGAACAGACATGTAGTTGTAACCAGACAAGTTCGACACACAGGAACAGAGGGGTTGAGGGCCCTGCTCAATGAGCTTACATGCTAGAGGGAGTGGGGTAAAATAACACAAAAAGGTAAGGATAGTATTAGACTAATGACAGTTGCAGACGAGGAATCAGTCAGGAGCTATTAACAGTTTAATTGATACGCTTTTATGAAGAAGTGGGTTTTTAACAATATTTTTAAGGAGTGGAGACTAGGTGAGCATCTAACGGAGGAGGGAAGCGAGTTCCACAGGAACGGTGCAGTCCTTGAGAAATCTTAAAGTCGAGGTGGGAGTACGGACAGAAGATGGAAGTCTTCAGCAGATCAGAAGGGCCTTGACGGGACATACTTGTGTATAAGGGAGGATAGATAGGTGGGAGCAGCATTATGTAGCGATTTGAAAGCAAGAGCCAGAATTTTAAATTAAGCTCTATATTTTACAGGAAGCCAATGTAGGGACTGACAGAAGGGTGAGGCATGGGAGGTGCGGGCGGACAGGAAGATGAGCCTCGCTGCCACATTCATTATGGATTGTAACGGCGCAAGTTGGGAGCACGTAAGACCACTGAGAAGCGGATTACAGTAGTCAAGGCAAGAAAGGAGAGTGGAATGGACCAACACCTTAGTCGCATCTAGCGTTAAGTAGGGGCGGATGTGCGCAATGTTTTTGAGATGGAAATGACAGGATTTGGTGATAGATTGAACATAAGGCTTGAAGGAGAGGTCGGAGTCAAAGAGAACACCTAGGCAGTGAGCCTGCATGGTGGAGCTGATGGTAGCACCATTGACTTGGAGGGAGACAGACACAGGAGTAACAACACTTGAGGGAGGAAAGACCAGAATTTCAGTTTTGGTCAAGTTTAGTTTAAGGAAGTGGGCAGCCATCCAGTTAGAAACAGCAGAGAGGCAGTCAGAGACACTAGTCAAGAGGGACGGGGAGAGATCAGGAGAGGACAGGTAGATTTGCGTGTCATCTGCATAGAAATGATATTGGAAGCCAAAGGAGCTAATGAGTTTACCAAGGGAGGCAGTATAGATGGAGAACAGGAGGGGACAAAGGACTGAACCTTGGGGGACACCAACAGAGAAGAGTTGGGGAGAAGAAGCAGAGCCAGAGAAATAAACACTGAAAGAGTGCTGGGAGAGGTAGGAGGAGCACCAGGAAAGAGAAATATCTTGTAGACCGATATTGCGGAGGATGATGATCAACAGTGTAAAATTAGGATAGAGTAGTGACCATGAGATTTTGCAGCGAGTAGATCATTGGATACTTTGGTCAGTGCCGTTTCCACAGAGTGCTTAGCGCAGAAACCAGACTGAAGCTGGTCTAGCAGAGAGTTGAACTTGAGGAAGTCTGTCAATCTCGCATACACCATTCTTTCAAGGATCTTGGATGCAAAAGGCAGTAGTGAGATAGGACGATAGTGTCACGTCTAAACATTTGTTATGAAGGAACACAACTGCAGATTTCTTATAGTTTGAATATTTATTATAAAAGGTATTGACTTTAATTCCAATTTACAGGTACTGTAGCTTTAAGTAATAAACGATAACTGAAGTCCATAATTATAGGCACTGTAGCTTTAAGTAGTAAACGATAGCAATTAGCAGACACTGAATCAGAAAGAGTCCTTTAGTAGTATTAATGAATTAGGTGATAAGAAGTTACAATAGCTGTTCCATAGACTTTAACTGAAGCAAGATAGATGCAGCTAACTGAGACAAAGTATGAGTTGAAGTTAGCTGTAACGGGTTTGTTTTATCGAAGGACTTTGGAGACAGGAAATAACAGCTTTGAGATGCAACGCTTATCACAGAGGTTTTACTTAGCTTCCGGCACATAGAACACTGGTTCCCGAGATCTCCTCAGAGGCGGTTTATCCTGAATGGTGAGAGTTCAGCTTTAGTCGTGGATGAGGAAAGGTGAAGGGAACTTGAAGTCTTCCATTCCGGTCCGGTAACAGAGGGCTTTCACAGCGATGTTGCAGCCGGTTCGTGAGTACGGAACGTAGTTCAATAATCCAGCGTCGATCAGCTGGTGCGGTCAGATTAAATAGGGAGACCGTGTCATAAAGAGGTGTGGCTAAGCTCCGTGGAACCAGGAAGTAAGAGGATATCATAATTAAGGCATGACAGATAGTTGGATGGGGAGTTAGGGTCAAGATTGGGATTCTTTAGAATTGGGGTTACAGTTGCATGTTTGAAGGGCGATGGCAATATACCAGAGGAGAGAGAGAGATTGAGAATTTTAGTGAGAGGTGGAGAAAGACAAGAAGACAGAGTACGGATGAGATGCGAGGGAATTGGATCTAGGGAGCAGGTGGTGGGGTGGGAGGACTGGAGCAGAGCAGAAACCTCTTCCAATGTAGCGGGTGCGAATGAACATAGAACAGCAGAGGGAGTGAAGTTAGGTGAAGTATTGTAGGGGGAAGAAGAAAGATGATTGTAGAGATCTTGTCAGTGAAGTGAGTTGCAAAGTCTGAAGTGGTCAAGTTGGTAGGTGGAGGAGGAACAGCAGGGCGAAGAAGAGAGTTAAATGTGTGAAATAGTCGTTTAGGTTCGCGTGAGAGTGTGGTTATGAGGGTATTGAAGTAATTAACTTTGCAGAGGAAAGAGGCAAACTGTATGAGCTCAGCATCATTTATAGTGGAGAAAATTAGATGCACAGTGAGACTTTCTCCAACAGCGTTCAGCAGTTCTGGAGCATTTTTTGAGGTATCGAGTGAGCTTGGTGTTCCAGGGTTGTTGTTGGGGGCGCCTGCGTCATTTAAATGTACAAAGTGCCATGATGTCTAGTTGAGAGGAGAGGGTGGAATTGTAGAAGGAAGTTGCAGAACTAGGACAGGTGAGGTTTCAGATAGGTAAAAGGAGAGCTTGGAGATTAGTGGAGAAATGCTCTAGGTCAAGACATTGGAGGTTTCTGTGAGAGTGATGTTCAGACGGTGGTGTCAATTGGGTCTTAGCTATGCCAATGTCAAAAGTCAGCAGATGGTGGTCAGATAGAGGAAAAGGAATAGAGGCAGTACAGAGGTTGGTGAAGGCAAGATCAAGAGTGTTTCCCGCTGTATGGGTTGCTAAATTGGACCATTGCGTAAGGAAAAAGGAGGAGGTTACAGAGAGCAGACGAGAGGCATCAGTGCAATTGGGGTTGTTGATTGGGATATTGAAATCCCCAAGTATAAGGGAAGGAGTGCTATATGAGAGGAAGTGGGGAAGCCAGGAAGAAAAGTGCTCAATGAATAGTCTAGGATAATCGGGGGGCGGTAGATGATAGCAATTCTTAAAGGAATAGCAATTTCTCCAAGAGTGAACCTAAGATGAACCACCACCTCACCTAACAGTTGACAGCTTGCTCCTTTTAGGGGAGTATTTCGGGATTACTAATTATTTATTAAAACATAACATATTAGCTGATCCTGGACAAGCATCTCGTCTTTTCTCATTCTATTAAAAGTCACATGAGAAAATCTTTCCTTTAAATCTTTGCATTTTGGCTTTTATTTGTTTCCAGTACAGAAATGAATGTACAATAGAAAAAAAGAGAAGAAAAATTAAAAATACACTTACACAATGCACAAAGTGTGCAGGGACCATAACCCAGGTTAGTTTCTTCTGAGCAGTATTCTGAGCAGTATTATATGAGAGAGATTGGCATGGCACTTCTAAGTTTATACTATCCATGATTTAAGATTATCCCCTATGGTTTTAAATGATGTGCCTTTTAGGGGAGTTAGGGTTAAAATATGTTTGGGTTAGGTAAGGTTTAGGTGGAGTTTAGAGTTGGGATGTTTAGGGCAACAGTTAAGTGGGTGCTTAAAATTAAAGGATAAAGGAACATTGCAACACTCAAAACCCTTAAAGCATGAAACATGTAACCATGCATTAATAGGTCTGCATCCTCTGTCACTGCTTCATATAATTTGTTTTATTTACTGCATTAGAAGCAATTAGTGGGTGCTGGAATGTCACATCACATGATCCTTCCCTCTTATTCTATGCAGAGATCAGAATAGACAGTTGTCAGAGCACAGTCTAAACCAAAATCACACCACAAGTAAAACCACACTCTTGGAAAAGAGAGACCACAACAGGACAAAGAGGAGTGGTCACAATGGCTTTTCTGTAGGTGCAGGTTGTATACTTTTGGCCTGCTCGACTATGAACACACTATTGACGTGCGTTAATTGTTGCAGACTAGAGTGGCATCATAAAATTACGCAGGTGTCAGAGAGTGCAAAAGGGAGACTCCAGCATCAGTATTGACACCAGAATGATAATTGGTGCTGGTACACTTAGAATTGTCAGTGTGAAAAGGAATGACGCACAGTGTCAATATGTGTGTGTCGGTGCCCAGAGAACACTGGAACCATTATGGTTGGTAAGGTGCAGTGACTGGCTCCATGGATACAGTAGCTGTTCTAATACACTTGCCACCAATGATAAAAGAGAGGAATGTGCTGCAGGTTGCCTCCTGACACAGAGCTACACCACAGTTACCATGGTCATTTCCGTGAAAAGATATATCTAGGACTTGGTGCAGTTTTGCTCTGAACATGGCTCCTAGTTGTTTTCATTACAGCCTTCTCCTCTTGGCTCTAATGAGAATCGTCAAGGCAAAAAGTGAGAAACAGCCCCCGCCTTTGCGTTCTCAAAAGTTTGCCCAGCAGTTCCAGAAATCCAACACCTTTGATATTTTGGCAACCTTGAGACTTGGCTAGAATCTTCTTCATAAAGCTGGCTTTTATGAGTTTGTTATTTTGTTCTTGTGCGTGTGGACTTCTTCGTTGAGATGACAGATTCTGTCGGTTGACTGTACACTTACTCATTTATTTATTTTTACGGCCAACTACTTTCTTTTTTCTTATCCACAAAATTGATTGGCACACTGTACATTGGTTGTCACTTGTTCAGTTGAGTGTTTTTTGAAACTTATTTAATCTTGCCAATCATCCATTTAAAAAAAAATATTAAACCGCAATATGTTTTAACCCATTATAAAACATTTATCTCTCTTAGTACTGAAATAGTTTTGAGATGAGATATTGAAAGAGCTAATTGTAGAATTTGAATTATTAAAACATTTGTACAAATTAATTGTAATTAATATTAGCCCCCATTTTACAGGAATATTTCCATCTTTATTGTGTGTGTGTTCACAGTTTTTCAATAAAGCTGCATGCTGCTCTAATGTACTGCAGGTTTAAATAGAAGGCAAAATACAATTTATAAAATCTGCAAACATCTGAGGTGTTGCATGAACTACATGGTAGGTTAATATGGCGTTTTTAATAATTCTTTAGTTAACGTTGGGTACATTGCAGATAAATAAACACAGCCCAAATATTTGTCACAGTTGTGAGTGGTTTTCCACCTTAGTTAGTATCAGGATCCTGTCCTTACAAGCAAGACGTTTGTTATGTGTATCCTGGCTGAGTTCCTTCTCTTAGAGCAGGGGTAGGCAACCTTCGGCTCTACAGATGTTTTGGACTACATCTCCCATAATGCTTTTACAGCCATATTGCTGGCAAAGCATCAAGGGAGATGTAGTCCACAACATCTGTAGAGCCGAAGGTTGCCTACCCCTGTCTTAGAGTCTTTAACCTTAGCATAGTGATACCAACAGTTTCCTTCAAGGAAAATTGCAACAATTGTATCCTACAGATTGATCACATTATTATATCTACTCTATTCAATATCTTGTGTCGACTGGGATTGCCAGTTTTAGTTTTACTGGCATCTCTTAATATACACTAAAAGCTTTTTATATTTGGGCTCAGCCTGCAAGTCCAGCAATATACAAATTGATTATCAACTAATCTAACACATATTTTTCTTTTTACAAACATCTATCATCTTATATGTTCTTGGATAATTGGTATAAGTTTTTTCTTTTGTTTTTTGTTTTATATTATTGATAGTCTTATAGTCAATCAATATTTTCTAGTTAACCTATTGATTTACCAACAGTAATACTTTAATTCAATATATTAAACGTTGATGTCGGTGGGGGGAGACCTAATGCGCATGCGCGGCAATGGCCACACGCATTAGACCTCCCCATGGGAAAGCATTATGCATTGCTTTCCTATGGGGATTCCGGCCCATGAATAGAGAGGCCAATAGCATGCCTCCACTCATGGGCAGCAGGCTCTGCTAACCGAATGGCAACTTAATGTAAATTCCTGAAATTTCTTCTTAAAGGACACTAGGCATGTGCAAAACCTGCTCAAACAAGGCATATTTCAAACCAGCCCCATTTTATTTGCATGCCTAGATCCTCTAAAGTAAGCTTCTCACAAACAGATTCCAATGAGAGGGGAGGGGGCCTACAGAACTGAAACCTATTACAGAATTAAAGAGATTAATTTTTTCCCACAATTTTTTTTACTTTTGGCTTACCTCCATCCTATCCAAAATAAGAATCTCAGTGTTTCTAAACTACTGCAAATAATTCCTCCCAACCCCACACATAAAAATTGGGGAGTCGCTGCTCCAAGTTCCTTCACTGCCCTGCTGGTATCTTTACTGCATGCCGGTCAACGCCGTCACTAGGTGTTAAACCCCTGCACTGCATGCCAGCATAGACCATCATGTGATCCTTAAGTGGCTAAACTCCCAAATGAAGCAAATTAAAATCCAAAAAAAAAGCAAAATTCAGGCTAGAGTAGCCAGGCTGTGACTTTAGCGTAATTGGAGAACTGTTCCAGATGAGCTAGTTTTGCCTTAACTTGACATTTGTAATTGATTTGCTGCATTTTGGACTTTAATGAAAACCACTGACAAGAATAAAGCAGACAACAATAATAAACAATAAATGAAAGTTAGATCTTTCCCCCAACAGCCTTGCACCCTTTCCCCTCTGCATTCCACATGACTACTTACTGTCTTAAAAGCGTTAGAGAATAACGTAAGAGCTGGCAAGATAATTTAACCAAACTTGTTTTAGGGCTGTGTGACAGCTCCTGAGAATGGCAGCTTGTTCCTTCATCGAAAAAGCAATTTGCACGACACAGATGCATTTTTATTGATTCATATGTATTCAAGGATGGGTGTCTGTAAACCCTGCTCAATTAGATTTACGTTAGGGAGCAGTGTTCTAGAATATTATTGGCAACATATTGTTTATTAGACTGTACACGAGCATATAAAGAAAAAATATATTGCATCTATAATCTTAGATGGCAGAAACATAACTGTATTTGTACACAGAGAAAATCAGAATAATAATGTGATCTCACATCTTTTTTCCAGACTCAGTGGTGCTATTAAAGGGCATAAAAACTCATTTGATACCCATTATCTTAACTGCAGCTCACATATTTTTATTGGGTATTATTTTATGACTTAGTTGCAATTTACAGCTGTATAAAGCACCCACGGTGATATGTAGGCGGCTCTGTGCATTGTTGCAGTTCTTAAAGAGAAATTTGCAGTGGAATCGAACAAGTTCTGAAAGCGCTGCTAAAAGTGATTTCTGAAAACATCGATCAGAACGCATAACTAGGCAGAGATAGTACAAATTATTCGATAGCAAGGATTTTCTAGTTTGTGTAAAAGTAGCAATTCGGTTGAAATGTAATTGAAAGAAAGGTGTGGAGAAAGTATTACAGCACAATCAATTTAGAGGTACATCATTTTAAAAATGTTTTAGTCATTTTTTTTAAATAATGCTCAATATAGTTCGGTGTAGAGAATTCTGCAGGCATTGATAACTAAATATACAATAAAACTTGTTTCTAATATCTCAAGCTTAGGACATGTTTAAATGGCACTGTTACTAAAGATGTCTATAGATTTTCAAGCTTTTCAACAATCACCACCCCCACCCAGAGCCGTCCTGTGCATGGGTCTCGATGGAGCCATGACCCCCAGGTACCACGTTCTGCCGCTCCGTATATTATACCTAATCTGCAGCAAGCATGTATCTGCCTGTCTGCAGACCGCAGATGCGGTAGTCTAATTAGGTGAGTTAGGTGACTGCCTCTGGCGGCTGCATAATAGGTGTTTGGGCAGACTGCTTGTGTTTGATTTGTCCATTGCAAACAACTGAAAGTCTGTAAATTGTGAGAATAAACCTGATTTTCGATGGGGGCTAAATACATTTGATTACCATACATTTGAGTACCTGTCCACTGGGTGCCTTGAGTATACCTGAATGTTGGAAGCCTGAAAGACACCTGGAACCAGAAAGTATCTGCGTTATGTTGACTGGGAAGCTTTGGCATCTGGACCCTGTAAGATTCTTCAGCATCTGGACCCAGAACACTGGTGAATGCCTGGGAAAGGAGAAGGACACTAGGGCACCACAGGCTTCCAGACATTATCCTTTTCAGAGCGCAAAAGGATTATTTTTATTTGAATTCTTTATTTTTTATGTGCATAATAATATCAAGGATAATACTACAGACACTGACAAGTCAGCAAGGAAACAACATCCATCAGATTATGTGTACATAAGAAATAGCCCTGTTTTTAAAAAAAAAAACATGAAGAAGCATACAGTGCTAGGTTTGGGTATCTTAAGAAAACTAGATAAGCAGGTCATATGCACTGAGAGTAAATGCCGAAGAGTAAATGCCTCACAGGAGGCCGTCTAATTACGGGTTCGACCACGAAAGGGGTTAACCAACCTTCACACAGCTCTCTCCATGGTCTCTCAGGTAAACTGCCTGTCGGCTTACTTGGTGCTGCGGTGTCATCTATCTTGCAGACTTCTGAGTACCTGTTTCTCATACTGCGGTAGTGTCACTTGCCCTCAGTTCACCCCCACCGGTCCAAAAGGGGAGAAAACGGGGCACCAAATAGCAGTTCGGTTCAGGAGCAAAGATCAGTTGTTTCTCCACTCCCCAGATGCACTAGGCCGCCAATCCTGATCACAGCTGACCGGCAGCGTGTGCACCCGAAGACATAAGAACATGCTTCGTTACATCTCCAATTGGTCCCCATTCACCATAGGAACAATGAGGATTGTTGATGGATTTACAATCTGCAAGAGTATTTCTTTATTGCAGATGAGGTGCCGGAGCTCACACTAAATGTATCCTTCCTGCATGGCAGTCAGGCCCCCTCCTACCCCCACAAGGATGATTTTTATATTTTAGAGCTAGATATAAAACATGAACTGTAGACTTGTGCATTTGGTTTCAGATGAATATGTATTCTTTTGACTTTTGAGAAATTCCCACATTCTTGCAAATCATGATTCAAACAAAATAAACGAAGAATGCTTGGATGAAAATCCTTCCATAAAAGTCGTTCGTTATTTGTTTACTTAAACAAGAAAGAGCTACTAGCTTCCTCCTTGTAATTACATTATTTAAAAATAGAAATCACGATTTACAAGCTATTTAACAATCACCACCCCCACCCAGAGCCATTCGATGGAGCCATCACCCCCATTTCTAATCCAACACTTCTATTTTCTATTTAAAAATAGAAGTGTTGGATTAGCTCTTCTTCCACAGCTTCCTTCTCCCAATCATCCAGCCTGTGGGATGGGGGTACAATTTTAAATCCCCCCCCCCCCCACCCAAGGTCAAGGGTGAAGCGTTCGATCAATACTGCCAGCTAAGTTCAAGAGATATCTTCTGAAATAAGCAACAAATAAAAGCCTATCGGGTCAATATGACCCCCAAAGTTATATAAGGGAGAATTAAAACCACTCTCATGCCCCCATCTTCCATTCCGCAAGTATTGGCATTTTACAAAACAGCTGTTGCTGTCATAAAAGATTACTAATGCAATAAAGGTGGGACCTGGCACATCAGGTGTCTTCTATCTTCTTAAAACTTATTTTCTTCAGCCCCCAAAAAATGACAAATAGAAAAAGTGTTAAGTACTGTCATTGAGAGTTTTAAGAAGATAGAAGATATCATATGGTAAGTTTAATTTATTTTATTCAGAAATTTAGTTTATTAAGCCCCTACCATACCATTACTAATTCTTCGAAGGTAGCAAGGGTATTTTATTTGGGCAGTGGCTAGGTGACCCCAATATAAAATAGCCACAATTTTGGGGGAGGGTGGACAACAGTATCCTTCTAGTATCCAGTGGCAAGTGGCGGTCCACCAAAGTTATTATATTCACAGTTCTCACACATGCTGCTCATTGGTTTGGGCTGAGGGATTACGAGATCCCCATGTTCATATTATTTCATAACCTCCTCCCTGTTGGCAAAAGGTGAAGGCACAGGGTGTGACACAGAGCGTGGGCGAGATGCACGTTCCTTCCACTTTATTATTTTATTAATTGCTGCACTCTGGGGTCATGGGACAACCTCAATTGGATTAGCATTTGGGCAGTCGCTAGTCTTTTTATGTTTAATAGACTGAAATGAGTGAAAGGTCAAAAATTAAATCGGTCTGACCAAATATAATTTGAGGCTAAAAAATGCTAACAAAATTCACACAAATCCTAATTACTTTTCAATGAAATGATTTTGATGAACCAAATTGTCCATCCATGCACAAGTCTAATGAATTGATCAAGAAAGAACGGTGTTGTTAATCCCTGGAGGGAAGGGCAGTACTTCAAGCCATAGTTCCCCAGAGGTTTCCTCCACACTTTTTTTTCTCCTCTCCTGAATGCTGAAGGATGACTCCTTGTGAGCCCAGGGCTAGATTTCATTTGAATTATTTTGTGGCCTAGTTATTTTCCAGCATAGTCTTAATTTAGGCCCATTTTTTACAAAGTTGTTAATTTCAGTGATTATTATCACATACAGTTTTTTATTCTTAACATTGAATTTGCATTTTGATTCTCGTAATAGTTATGTGCAACTGTTTGCTAACTGAATTAGTTAAATAAAGGAATTTTATATCTTCTATATTTTTCAAAAACATTGACTAGCTGTTGTTGTTCTGGTGATTATAGTGTCCCTTTCAGCTCTAAGATAGTGTTGGAAAGGTGGAAGGATAGAATAGATAAACATGTGCAGCACATATCATTAGTGTGTTCACACAGGTCATTTTTTTGTGAAAGAGAACATTACTCAGTTACCAACGATATTCAATTTTAGTCATAAAACAAACATTTAAAAAAAAATTACCAGCTACAGTTTACTATAAAGATAAAGCAACACTCCACGCAACATAACAAATAAAAACACGCTGTAGTGGAACTTTTGCCTTTAAGTACTATAAGGGAAAAGGCAGAGAGCAGAGAACAGAGGTTGCCAAGGCACTACTGGCAACATAACCACTACTGTGCGCTGTAGCAGTTGTAGTGCTTTGAGTCTTTCTTTTAAAATTGAGGTAAGAAAGAGGCTGTGTAAAAATACACATCAAGATAATGGGTGACGAGTTATGCAAATTGTAAGTAGACATTAAGGCAAGCAGTTTGCACATGTCTTTAGAAAGTCATATATTTTAGGAACTAGCAAAATAAATTTCCACTATAGTAAAAAGAAAGGTAATTTTCAGGGTTTTCCCATCTAGCATAAATCATCATCATCATCATCATCAGTACTTGAAATGAACTGAACAACTGAAACGAAAGGCCTGCCCATACTAGAGTGAAACAGCATGCTCTAGTCTAGAACAATGTTGTCTAAGCTGCAATTCTCTGATGGACTATCTCACTTTGCCATAAAGCAGATCATTTTAAAGCAGACCGTGGTAATAAAATAAAAAACAAATTGGAAAATTGTAGACCAAAATAGTCCTTTTCGAGAATATGACTTAAAGGGTCACACTAAGCACCATAACAACTTTGCATTATTATATCAGTTATAGTTGCCTATAAACCCCCTGTCAAGGTATAGTGTGTAGAACCCACCTTGTTACTGAATACCGTGAATTATTAACTAAGTGGTGGAACTACCAGGGCCCAGCGCCAGGTGTTTTGCCACTGAGTCTGCTGAGTCTAACTGTAGCTGCCTGGTAATAAGCCCTCTGGAAAGTGATGGGCCCCCTCCAGAGTTCAGGGTTCAGATCGCTCAGGGAGCCAAGCCCAGAACAATGCAGAACACAAAGATTAATCTTTATGAAATACTTATTAAGATTGCATTGGGATAGCATTGAAATTACAACGCAACCCAAAGGTATCATAAGTCGTAAAGCCTGAGGTTGACAAAAGGCAGAGTTCCACCGTCAGCTTTTGTCAAATACCAGCAGCCATTTCAAATGACAGTTGTGGGATTCAGGCTTTGTCTATGCAGGGTCGAACTGTCTTGCTGGATCCTCCATAGGTCCTCAGTGTTGTGGGAGAACTCTCGTGCATGTGGGAGAGCACTGCACTGACATGGCTCCTGCCAACTGTACCACCAGGATCTGAAAAAGCATGCTGCATGAAGATGGTACCAGCCTCAAGGGGAAGCATGAGGTAAGTAAAACTCACCTACCTACCCTGACTCCGCAACCACTGCACCCACATAAGTTCTGTCCGTTTTAGGGGTCTTTACAATTATGTATGCATGTTTGTACCTAATATGGTAGAAAAAAACTATTTCTGTACGTGTAACTAATCACATACCTCTCAAAACTTGGAGGGATGAAAACTGGACAGTGGGTGGGCAGTCCTAAAGGGACATGTCACATGCATCACTGGCAATGCCAAAATGGTGTTCTGTCAGCCTGGATTGAATACACACCAGGCTGACTGACAGTCTCGAGCAAGCCCCACTCAGGGCAGACAAAGTATAGCTATGATTGCCACCTGGCCAGTATTTTACCAACACTGGTGTATTTTACATCCCCCCTCACCCAAACTGGACAACATAATCTGTGGCAACTGGACAGGATGAAAAAGAGTGGAGATAACTGAATCCAGTATGTCAAAATGACAGGTACATACATTGACACACACATTCATACACCATATAAACACAGTGGAAGTCAATGCCACACAAACAGTATAAACGCAATAACACACTATCACACACACTCACAGTAAACACACAATGGCACACTAGTACACATATACATTCAGACACAGTATACACACCAATGTATAGATACACACACTGTGACACTGCCACAAACACACAGACACAGTATAAACACAATCATACTACACTCACTACTACACACTCATGATTCTATAATGCTCCACTCACAGAGGAAAGGGCTGTGATGCTGATGGCCTGCTGCTGAGTCAACTGAGTTAGCACTCAGGAGGGCAGGCTCGTCAATCTGATTGCCCTAAACCTCCCAAATGTCACTTCCATGGATAAATTATTACTTGTTCAAATTAGCATCGCAATTTTTTTTTTCTTCAAGAAAGGTTACAGATCTATACATAAATGAGTCTAGAACAGTGAAGATTAACTTTCTTTGTAACTGCATAATGTGTTTAGCTATAATATCACTCTTTGGCAGCTCCAAGGAGAGTATGGCTACAGCGAGCATGTGACATTAACAACCATTCATAATCTATGATTTTGGTGAGCAGCTAACAACGTTTTACTGAGTAAGAAAAAGGCAAATGTTCTTAAGCTTTCCTATGATGCTGTGAACCCAACATACTCATGATAAAAATATTGGTTAGCTAGAAGTTTTTTTTTGTGCTTTTACAAAGAAAACTATGCCGAGCATATTAAAAAAAGGCAAATATAAGATTTGGCAGTTTTGCAAAAAGGTTCTAGTGGTACATATACAATTTATATTTCAAGAGCCTTCTAAAAGGGAATCTTCACTTTTCTGGAAAATATACAACTAAATAAAACATTGAAAAGTACTTTTGACTTGTTTTGACTTTCTTTCATGTGATGCTCAATTTTCTTTTAAAAATATCACAATCTGGTTCGTTCCACTTCCTGGTTTTGCAAGATCACACATGGCACTGGAGGATGAAATTTGCCAAGTTTAATGACAGAAAAAGTTAGAATATAATAATGAGTAACATGAAGGCAAGATGGAGTCGCTAATCAGGACAGAACTAAAGAAAGTTGTGTGGATTTTTACATTTAATTTTATTTTTCGGACCTCATAAACACATCTGTTTTAAATATAAAAGATAAGTGGACATAATATTAAATGGACACTATAGTCACCTGAACAACTTCAGCTTAATCGGGTTGTTCAGGTGAGTACAATAGCTCGCTGCAGCCCTTTCCATGTAAACACTGTATTTTCAGAGAAAATACAGTGTTTACCTTGGTAGCTAGGAACACCTCCAGTGGCAGTCACTCAGAGGGCCACCAGAGGGACTTCCAAGTTAAGGGCAGCCTAATTCACATTCATCACGTTTGACGTCTTCACGCTTGGGTGAATACATCAAACGTGATATCAGGAGACAGGAGGCACTGTGAACACGCATCCTGTGTCCTGTAGTAACCTGGAGCCTGTCAGCAATCAGAGCCAACAGTGTGGGAGGTAATGATCTCCTGCACACAGCGTGGGCTCTGGCTGACAGGCTGAAGGTAGGAGACGGAGCAGGAGGATCTACTGACTTCAAAACGTAAGTAAACCTATTTTAAAAATGAATGAGAGAGAGTGAGTGTGAGAGAGTGAGTGAGCGTGTGAGATTGAGAGAGAGTGTGGGTGGGAGAGTGAGTAAGATTGAGAGAGAGTGAGTTAGTGTGGGTGAGAGAGTGAATGAAAGAGTGAGTGTGTGAGATTGAGAGAGAGTGAGTGTGAGTGAAAGAGTGAGTGTGTGAGATTGAGAGAGTGGGTGTGGGTGAGAGAGTGAGTGAGAGTGTGTGAGAGTGTGAGTGAGTGAGGGAGTGAAAGAGATTGAGAGAGTGAGAGAGTGTGAGTGAGAGTTAGAGAGTGAACGTGTGAGATTGAGAGAGAGAGAGTGTGAGTGAAAGAGTGAGATATTGAGAGTGAGTGACAGAGAGTGAGAAAGATTGAGAGAGAGTGAGTGTGAGTGAGAGATTGCGTGTGAGAGAGTGTGAGTGAGAGAGTGAGTGTGTTAGATTGAGAGAGAGTGAGTAAGGGTGAGAGTGAGTGAGAGAGAGAGGGATGGATGGATGAGTCCATCCCTCTCTATCCATCCATCTATCTATCCCTCTATCTATCCATCCATCCATCTATTCCTCTCTAGCCATCCATCCATCCACCCATCCATCCCTCCCTTTCTATCCATCCTTTCATCCATCCATTCATCCCACTCTATCCATCCCTCTATCCATCCCTATCCATCCCTCTCTATCCATCCACCCCTCTCTATCCATCCCTCTCTATCCATAGAGATGGATGGATGGATACAGAGTGATAGAGAGGGGTGGATGGATTGAAAGGGATAGAGAGGGATGGATGGATATAGAAGGATTGATGGATGGATGGATGGATAGAGAGAGAGAGGGGGGGTGAATGGATAGAGAGGGATGGATGGATAGGGATGGATGAATGGATAGGGATGGATGGGATGGATAGGAATGAATGAATAGGGAGGGATGGATGGATAGATAGGGTTAGATGAATGGATAGGGATGGATGGATGGATGGATAAGGATGGATGGGGATGGATAGGGATGGATGGATGCATAGGGAAGATGGATGGATAGATGGATAGTGTGTGTGTGTGTAAGAGGTATCTCTATATATAGTGTTTGTTTACACATAAACTTTAAGGTTAGGAGGGGGGTGGGCATAGACAGCGAGCTGAGCTGTCAGTCAGCTCAGCTCGCGAACACGCATACCGCACACATGCACAGTGTACAGTGTTCATTCATAGAGCGGCATTCAATGCTGCTCTATGAAGAACATGATTGGTGCAGCGAGAAGCTGCGCATGCGCACCAGATCGATATGACACTACTCCAAGAGAAGCGTCTGATTGAGCCCTGCTATTTCGTAATTTTTAGGGAAAATAGGGGGTGCGGCCTGCTGAGGATCTCGGAGCTGGAACGGAGGTAAGTTTTTGTTGTTGTTTTTTTAAGGGGAAATTAATATAAAAGCAAGGAAGAAAGCTAGGGGACCTGTCTGTCTTGTTTTATATGTTATAAAGCAATGGAGGTCCAGGCACTCATTGGTTCAAGACAGGTACTTTATTAGGAACCACAACAGCAACGTTTCGACCCCAAAAGGGGACATAAAGTACCTATCTTGAACCAAGGAGTGCCTGGACCTCTATAACTTTATTAATTTTTGGAAATCTGGTGTTTGATTCTGGTTCAGCCATCACCCTGGCGCAGATCTATGGGAGTAAGTGCAGTTCCACACACATTACTATTGCTTTTATATTTTGACTGTAGTGCTCCTTTAAGAATCGTGATAAGTGACAGTTTCCCTTTAAGTGTAAATAAATCGGATGTTTGACCTCAATATTGCAAGATGCCATCTTATCTTCTGTAGCTCACAAGAAACAGCAAATTTCTGTAAGTTTTGTAAAATTTCATACCATGCAACATGTAGATAATGAAGCTGCTGTGCCATTTAAAAAAAAAAAAAAAAAAAAGACCTCACTGCTCTGCGGTAACAGATAAACATTAGAGTCAAGTATAATTTCGTATGTCACACTTCAAAAAGCACCATCATTTGAAAGCCAAAGGTTAATTTTCTGAAATACATTGTTTTGCAGCTTATGTAATGTTGAGTTATGTCAATACGACTAATGTATATAAAGGTCACAGCCAGCTCGAATCGTGTCATTTCTTTAATGGAATCAGACTTTTTTCCCCTCTACAACAAATTGAAAGGTGCTGCCCTGTATTTATTTAGTGAAATGACCTGTGAGACAGATTGCAGGTAGTAATCATTTATTCTGTCTGTAAAATGACAGGCTGCAAACAACATACAGTATAAACAATCGTCTCATCTAACAAACTTTCTCCATGGAACAATCTCAAAAAAAGTCTCTGGAAAGTTACCAGTTTAAAAGGAGAAATCGAGGCAATGGTAGAAATGATTAATAGTTGGAAGGACAATTATGGAATAATAGGAGGCATCATTATACAATTAATCGATCTAATCAATACAGATTGTCAAGCTCTAATTGGTAGTATCAGTTATGGACGAAATCACAAGCTAGACTTGTGCAGCCCGACCGCGTGCTTCATCCAAGGATGTCATAA
The DNA here is from genome assembly GCF_036172605.1 of Pelobates fuscus. Taxonomy (NCBI): domain Eukaryota; kingdom Metazoa; phylum Chordata; class Amphibia; order Anura; family Pelobatidae; genus Pelobates; species Pelobates fuscus. Next base: position 64,448,427 of record NC_086323.1, on the reverse strand, counting down.
TCTTCTTCTACAAAAACTGGATGTAGGTGTAGAAATTTGAAAAGGCAATGAATATAAAATTTACATAAAAAAATGGATATTATAGTTAAAGGACAAAGGTCATCAATTTTTCACTTCTCGTTTATTTACATTTTTTTTCTTATGTTTAATGAAATTTAAAGGGACACTACAATTACCAAAGTAACTTTAGCTTAATGAAGCAGCTTTGGTGTATAGATCATGCCCATGCAGGCTCATTGCTTAATTCGCTGCTATTTAGGAGTTAAATCATATTTCCATGTAGCTTTAACCACACCTCCCCTGGCTGTGACTGACACAGCAAGGATAAAAAAAAGGTTTCATTTTCAAACACGTTAACTTACTTCAGAAGTTTGTATCTCTTGCTGTTTCAATTGAATTTTAGTCACTGAAAGGAGGATCCTGCAAGGTCTACCAAGCTATTGGCAGAAATATTAAAGGGACACACCAGGCACCCAGACCACTTCTGCCCATTGGAGTGGTCTGGGTGCCAACTCCCACTACCCTTAACCCTGCAACTGTAAATATTGCAGTTTTCATAAACTGCAATATTTACATTTCAGAGTTAACTCCTCCTCTAGTGGCTGTCTACTAGACATGCGCATTAGGTCTCCCCCGCCGCTGGCTGCGCATGCACAATAGGTCTCCCCCGCCGCATGACGTTGGCAGGGGAGCAGCGTGGGCGGACCCTGAACCAGCGCCAAGGGACATCGGCGCTGGATGCAGGTAAGTCACTGAAGGGGTTTTAACCCCTTCAGCAAGCTGGGATGGGGGGTGGGAGGTAGAGGGGACCTGCAGGGCCAGGAAAACGGGTTGTTTTCCTGGCACTGGAGAGTCCCTTTAAATTAAACAGAATTTGCAATAAAGAAAGTATAACCAGTAGCTGAATCTTTGCAGGAGGTGTTTAGGAAGGCTGTGTAAGTCACATGCAGGACAGTGTGACTAGGGCTGCATAAACAAAGTGATTAAACTCCTAAATTGCAGAGAATTGAGCAGTGAGACTGCAAGAGCATGATCTATACACCAAAACTACTTAATTAAGCTAAAGTTGATTTAGTGACTATTATGTCCCTGTAATTATATTGTTTTTATAATTATGTATATTGATTTTAATTTCACATTTTATTTAATTTTTTTGCATAAAGTCATGGTACAGATATCACTTTTTTGTATACATAGAATATTGAGAAGTAACACTTATCTGTATGCGTCAAAAAATAGAAAACAAGAATTTGTTGATAACAATTGTCTGTATGGTTTGTGAAACAAAATGTGCTTAAGTAAATACAAAAACAAAGAACAAAGATAACCCTGGTAGAATGGTATGGAGTGTATGTTGGACGTTTTCCCCTTCGGTTAGCTTGCCCATGCTATTGTGTCTTGCCCAAGGATGTGTGTGAGATCCCACCTCATGGGGAATGCTGAAGGTACATGCACCACCAGGACCAGATAGATGTGTAAGAGTGGTATCTGTCTGAGAGGGAGTAGCAAATTTCCTCCATATTCCTAGTGGTTTCCATTCTTTGGATCCATTGGTTAATTGGTTTGCCGCTGTTATCAAATGTAGGAGTAGTTGAGTTTTTTCTTTGGGAAAGTTTGGTGGTGGGAGAAGGAAGATGAAAGAATCTGGGGTTGGGGTCAGTTTTTCCCCCAGTATCGTCTGTATGAGGCTAGAAATGCGCCTCCAGTAGGTTTGTATTTCTGGGCAGGACCACCAGATGTGTGATGCTGTGCCTGAGGGGTGATGGCATCTCCAACATTGATCAGAGGATTGGGGGAATATGGCTCTTAGTCTCGCTGGTGTATAATACCATTTAACTATTCTTTTATAGTTACTCTCTTGGGTCTCTGTGTTTCTAGATGTTTTTTGAATAATTCTAAAGATTTTGCGCCACCTATCAGGTGGTGTGGTGATATTGAGCTCCGATTCCCATGCAGAAGTGAAGGCCTGAGGGTGTTTGGGCTGTATGGAGAGGAGAGTGTGCATGACAGAGATAAGCTTCTTTTTTAATATGTGCCCCTTGCAATACTTTTCAAAGGGTGTTAGTTCTCGGAGTGCCCTCTGAGCCAAGTGTCCTTTCTTTAAAAAGTGTACCATTTGAATGCATGAAAACATTTGCATTGCTGTGATATCAGTCTCCGGTAACAATTTGTGTAAAGGTTTGCTTTCATTCCCTTCAATTACTGCCTCCACTGACAAGTATTGTGAGTTATGATATTGTTAATTTCACTTTTTATCTGGACTAAGTTGCTTGCTGCACCAGTTTCACATAGAGCTTTCACAGCAGCATGCAAGTCAGGTTGAGCATCAGTTGGTTAGACCATGGTTCGTCAACCTGGTCCCTACCGCCCACTAGTGGGCGTTTCAGGATTCCAGGTGGGCGGTAGGGATTTCCAGGTTGATCGGGCGGGCGGGTACGAGCCGGCGGTACCCGTGCGACTGGGTACCAGCCGTGACCATTTGCGCTCCGGCCCGCGCGGTAAACCGCCGGGGCCGCCTTCCAAAGTGTCCATCGGGTGGCCCACACTGTCAGGGCCACCCGATGGATGCGGATTGTAAGGGTGCCCGGTCAGCGCTGGGCGCTTTAACAGCGCGACCGGGCCCCCTATGATGACATCAGAGCTGGGAGGAAGTGATTCCCCGGTCACTTCTCCCAGCTAAAACTGAGACCCGCGCGGGAGGAACACCAGGGAGTCAGAGTGGGAACTCTGACTCCCATCCACCTGAGCCACCACTGGACCCCAGGGAAAGTCACCCTCCTGCACCTTAAAGGTAGGAAACAGGAGGGTGACTTAAATATAATGTGTGTGTGTGTTTGTTTGTGTGTGTGTCTTTGTAGGTATGTCTTGTGTGTGTGTGTGTGTGTGTGTCTGTCTGTATGTGTCTTTGTATGTATGTCTTGTGTGTGTGTGTATGTGTCTGTCTGTATATATATGTGTTTGTGTGTCTGTCTGTATGTATGTGTGTCTTGTCTTTGTATGTATGTGTCATTGTATGTGTGTCTTGTGTGTCTGCATGTGTGTGTGCATGTCTGTGTGTGTCTGTTTGTATGTGTGCCTGTCTGTTTGTATGTATGTGTCTTGTGTGTGTGTGTGTGTGTGTATGTGTGCCTGTCTGTGTCTTTGTGTGTGTATGTATGTGTGTCTTGTGTGTCTGTATGTGTGCCTGTCTGTGTCTGTATGTATGTCTTGTGTGTGTGTGTGTGTCTTGCATGTCTGTGTGTGTGTCGTATGTGTGTCTTGTGTGTGTGTATGTATGTGTCTGTCTGTATATATATATATGTGTGTGTGTGTGTGTCTGTATGTGTGTCTTGTCTTTGTACGTATGTGTCATTGTATGTGTGTCTTGTGTGTGTCTATGTATGTCTTATGTGTGTGTCTGCATGTGTGTGCATGTCTGTTTGTGTCTGTTTGTATGTGTGCCTGTCTGTTTGTATGTATGTGTCTTGTGTGTGTGTATGTGTGACTGTCTGTGTCTCTGTGTGTGTATGTATGTGTGTGTGTCGTATGTGTGTCTGTATGTGTGTCTTGTGTGTGTGTGTGTGTCTTGTGTGTCTTGTGTGTATGTGTGTCTTGTGTGTGTGTCTTGTGTGTATGTGTGTCTTGTGTGTGTGTGTGTCTTTGTGTGTGTGTCTTGTATGTGTGCCTGTCTGTTATAGTGGACTATAGTAAGTGGGCTACCTAGCTCAGCCTTCCTACTGGGTATTGCTATAAGGACGGTTAAAAAAATAGAAAAAAGGGGAAAAAAAGGTGGGGAGGGGAATTGAGGAGGGAGAGGAGATGAGCTGACGCACAAATGAGAAATCATATTATGCGCAAACAGAGAAGTCGTCTGAATATCACTGAAAGAGACCTTCGTTTGTTCCTTACGAAAATCGAACCAGATATCAAATATTTAGTCTCGCAGCATCAACCTCAAGGATCTCATTAATCACTAGTAAAGGTAATTTCAATTTACTTTATTGTTTTCTCATTAAACTTTATAAAGTTAAAAACCTTATGAACCTGCATTAAGTAGAAATAAAAAGATAAATGTACGTACATTTATTATTTTTTTTAAAACACCCTCCTTTCTTAAAAATATTCTGCATTTGCGCGAAAACTGGTGGGCGGTAAGGAAATGTTTTCAACCAAAAAGATGCATTAGTGGGCGGTAGGTAGAAAAAGGTTGACTACCACTGGGTTAGACAATAGTAGAGTCTGATCCCACATAGCTGCTATGCCAGATACAAAGTGAACTTTTCTCTCAAAAATAATTAATATACATAATTTGATGACAGTTGTCCTATAACTCAGTTACATTTTATTGGGATCACCCGTGGAATCTAATCACTTCAGTCTCTCCCCTAGCCTCCATTTATTACTCTCCCATTCATCCCAGTCCCCCACTTGTGACTCTCACCTGTCCACCCCCCATCACGTATGCTCTCTCCCAGTGCTTGCCACAAATGTTTAAACATTGGCTTGATGCTGACTGGTCCCTGCAGGCTGTTTCTGTCTCTCTTGCAACACTAAGATCTACGTGGAGGGGGCTGGGAATAACTGTCTAAACTGGAACTAGTTATGGATCAACTAACCACCTTACCATAAGAAAGCCAATATGCACTGTAACTTAAGGGGACACTCCACTGCCACTCCACCACCCAAAGAAATAAATAAATCACGGTTTAGTAGATATACCCCAATGAAAACATGCAGTAATTTCATTATTCAATTTTTATTTGGACGCTATATCGAGAAACTGATTGCAAAATCTGCTGCCTTTACAAACCCTCCCCTACTAACCTCTCCCAGACTTTATGTGGCTGTCCAAACACAGACTTCCCAATGTATCTCGATGAGAAGTCTGAGCTATTGCTGTCTCTTGAGTTTAGCTCCACTGAGCTAATCAAACCCGGAAGTAACTGTACGCGTTGTTTGATTGACAGTCAGGGAGGTGTAACAAGGTTAATTATAAAAAAGCCAATTTTTTTATTGAAATCTGCACTCTTTTTGAGACACAAAGTGAGTTTGCGCAGTATATTTTGCAAACCTTATGTGTGCTACGACTGTATAAAACTTTATATGTTACTCAGGCATGTCGGCTGAGTACAGCAATACCCCCGTATGTACCTTTGCCAGGTATATGTGGACATTGAAGGGGCACATTTGAGACGCAGCCATTTAGTTTTTTTCTAACTTTGAAGTTTTACACTTTATCCATGTTCCATTTTGGAGTAGTTTAGCTGGCTTCTTCAAACTTCCCCACAAACACATACTATTTACTAAAGAATACATGCTGGGGTAATTAAAAAGGCATATTTTGAACCTTAGCGTGGGATAATTTTTAAGCTAGTAAGTTCCAAGTATAGTGGTAATGAGCATTTTTTTTTTTTACTTTTTTAAACTTTGTTTACTTTTTAAAGCTTTTTTTTTAAACTTTTTTACTTATTACATTTTCTAAACTTTTTATTTTACCGTTAACTCCTAACTATCAGTAAGCAGCACTAACAGTAAATTCCCCACTTTCTCACAACTCCCACCCACCCCAGCTAGCAAAATATATAACTTTAACCCCTTCAGGACCGGCCTGTTTTTGCGATGTTTGTACGTTAAGGACCAGAGCAGTTTTAACACTTTTGTGGTGTTTGTGTTTAGCTGTAATTTTCCGCTCTCTCATTTACGGTTCCCATACAAGTTATATATTGTTTTTTTCAAGACAAGAAGGGCTTTCTTTACATACCAGTATTTATATTATGTCATATATTGTATTTAAAAAAAATAATGAAATATGGTGAAAAATAAAAAAAAAAAAACATGTTTTTGGACTTTTACTTGAAAAATCTTTTACTTATCTACAAAAGCTAATGAAAAAAACTGCTAAATAGATTCAAAATTTTGTCCCGAGTTTAAAAACACCCAGTGTTTACATGCTTTATTGCTTTTTTTTGCAAGTTATAGGCCTATAAATACAAGTAGGAAATTGCTGTTTCAATATATATATATTTTAAATGTATCAATAGTGACATTGTTACACCGTTATCTGTCATAAATCCCCGAAACACACCTAACATGTACATATTTTTTAAAGTAGACAACCCAGGGTATTTTTTTTTTTTTTTTTTTTAATTCTTTATTTTTGCAGTGCTTATAATGGTTACAGGCTTGCATATGGTACCCCAACGGCATTCCATACGTTGAGTGCTAAACATTTGTTACAGAGGGTATTAGATAGACAAAGCACTTTTTTTTTTTTGATATTACATGGTAAACAGGCTTAAACGTAGATTGAGATTACAATAGAAAACAGAAGTAACATTCTAGAGTTTTGCTTTTAACACATATGAATAGGTCTAAATAACTAGGAGACATGTTATTACATGTAGTTGACAGGCTATGGATCTGCAGTGGTTAATCTTTAGGTATGAGCATGGACAACCCAGGGTATTTAAAATGGGGTATGTCCAGTCTTTTTTAGTAGCCACCTAGTCACAAACACTGGCCAAAGTTAGCATTTATATTTGTTTGTGTGTTAAAAATGCAAAAACCGCTAACTTTGGCCGGTGTTTGTGACTAAGTGGCTACTAAAAAAGGCTGAACATACCCCATTTGCAATACCTTGGGTTGTCTTCTTTTGTAAATGGTATGCCATCATGGGGCTAATTCTCATTCCTTGGCTACCATACGCTGTCAAAGGCAACCTAACCAATCTGACAAATTTCAATAAAAAAAATCAAGCCTTATATTTGACCCTGTAACTTTCACAAACACTATAAAACCTCTACATGTGGGGTACTGTTATACTCAGGAGACTTCGCTGAACACAAATATTAGTGTATCAGAACAGTAAAATATATCACAGCAATAATATCCTCAGTGAAAGAGCTGTTTGTGTGTGAAAAATGCAAAAAACTTCACTTTCACTGACAATATCATCGCTGTGATATGTTTTACTGTTTTGAAACACTAATTTTTGTGTTCAGCGAAGTCTCCCGAGTAAAACAGTACCCCCATGTACAGGATTTAGGGTGTCATAGAAAGTTACAGGGTTAAGCACAGTGCTAGCAAATTAAATTATCTGGACTTTTGGCCTGGGTTGGCAGGCAGGTCCCTCAAATTGCAATCATTAAAATTACTTAATTAGGTAAAAATATTACATAAATATGCACGTAGAATTTTAATATATATACATATTTATATATTTGACGTCTACGTGTATATTTATGAAATTATTAATGTAATTTTGTATGTGGACATATGTATATTTCGTATTATTTTTATTTATTTATTTATACATAGATATATATATCATTACATTCTAAGTGTATTTTGATATAAATATATATATATCAATATCAAAATACTGTTAGAATAAAATTGAATATATATATATAATTTTTTTTTAATTATTAAAAATTATTTTTATTTTTTGTTATTTATTTTTATTAACATATTATTTGTATTTTATAATAATATATATATACCATATATATAGTTATTATATATATTGTATATATTCGTGTGTAATTTAAATATAAGTGTATTTTTATATTAATATACGTATATATAAATATAAAAATACACTTAGTGTGACATTATATATATGATACATATACATATATTATATATATAGATATAATACATGTATATATATCATATATATATACACATATTATAATTTTTTTTACACTGATTGTTTTTTTTTTTAACTTTATTTTTTTGATTTTTCACTTGCAGGGAGACTGCCTGTCAGCACAGACAGTCCCCCTGCAGGCAGATACAAAGACCCCTATTGCGGTCATGTGATCGAGTGATCACATGGCCGTGGGGTCCTGATCTGCCGAGGGGGGACTGCCCGGGCAGACAGGCAGTCCCCCTGGACCGGGAGGAGAGCTGATCGCCGCCGTGGGACAGACGGCGATCAGGTAAGTAGCCCAAAACCGTTATGACGGTTCAGGACCGTCAGCGGTCCAAACGCACGTTTTACCGCTGACGGTCCTGAACCGTCAGCGGTCCTGAAGGGGTTAAAATAATTAAATTAATTAATTAAATAAATTGAACCCCTGAGGGTTAAAAAATAAATAAAAGTTAATCCTCAGGGGCTAAAAAAAAAGTGTAGTCAGTGATCATTTGGCATGGAAGGGGTTGTTTTTTATTTGGCCTGGGTAAAGGTTAAACGTTATTGAAACATTATTGAAACATTTTTTAAAAACTTTTTAAAACTTTTAAATAAACTTTTTTTAATGTTAACCCCTAGCTAGCCTAACACCAAATTCCCAAATTCCAAATTTCCCACTAACTTCCACCCACCCCAGCTAGCTAAATATATAATTTTAAAATATTTACATTAATTAATAAAATAAATAATAAAAAAAAAATTAATCCTCGGGGTTAAAAATAAATAAATCAGATGACATAAAATATAGTCCCTGCCAATTGATCACTGTAGTCCGTGATCATTTGGCATGGAAGGGGTATATTTTTTTAAAGCAGGGAAAAAAGGGGGGGGGGGGGTGTGGAATTTAACTTTCTTTTTTTTTTTTTACACAGGGTAAAGAGAATCATCACTGATCCGTCTCCCTGTACGTCACACGATTCGGGAGGCGGATCGTGAGTCCCTTCAGCACATGTGCTCACTCTGACAGCCTGTCAGAGCGATCACTGCTGCAGGGACAGTGCGATCGGGTGCTCCTGGTCTGCCTCGAATACCGAGGCAGACAGGATGAGCATTAACCCCGCGATCGCCGCGATCTGGGATTAACTTTAGTAAATGACGGAAAATTTCCCTCTTTGGTCGGGAAGGGGTTAAGCTATTTTATTCGTTACAATTTGAGGGACCCTTCTGACAACCCAGACAGAAAGTCCAGCTAATTTAGCTTGCAAACCCTATATTTAACCCTGTAACTTTTCTTGTAACTTTCCCTGTAACTTTTTTTTTTATTCTTTATTTTTGAGTCCATTATGATACATACAAGAGTAGATGACACTGTAGTGTAAATACATGCAAGAGTAATCAACATAGTTGTAGCATAAAATGTCACAGAAGAACTTTGCACTTTGTAGTATACTGATACAGAGTGAGAAGAGATATGCCAGAGAATGAGCGAATGCACAAAACTATAGGCTATACCTACTGGCAGTGAGAGTGATTCATAAGACCACTGGGTAGGATAGAAAATAAAGGTGAGGTTACACAAGGCAGATAAAACAGAGGCTGAATTTTGTGCCCGCAAGGTACCCTTAGCTCAGTTGACCCCTAGGGTGTATGGGAGGCAGCCTGGCTGGCTTTCAAGGCGGGTCCCCGGCCCAGAAGAGTAACGGGAAGCTGGTGCAGCTGTGTTGGTGAAGTACCTGGAGGGGTGAGTATCCAAGGAGCCTGCGGCCTGGTGGGAGGGTGAGGAGTCGCTTCAGTGACTTGGTGCCATGATTCTGCCAGTGCAGCAGAGATTGGAGGGGTGCTGAGTATGTACTGCCAAAAATGTGGGGCAGTCCCTGGGTTTAGGAGATCGGCCACTTCTCTCGGCTTTCAGGACGGCCACTACAGTAGGCCTCAAGGCCAGGCGTGTTACAGTTGCGGTAAAGGCATGCGCTTGGCAATATGAGTAAGTTTGTCTATCTCCTGCCAGTTCTAAGCTCCTATGAGCAGGGTTTTGTGCTTGAAAAGCAGGATTGTGTGCTCAAAAAACGAGATTTTCTATCAAATCAGCAGGAGCTAGTGTGAGACACGTCCAGCCATCTTGGTTCTCAAGCCCTGCCCCCAAAAGTGCCATTTTTAAAAAACACAAACGGCACTTTTTCTCAAGTATAACAGTACCCTCCTATGTACACGGTGTTTTTGAAAGTTACAGAGTCAAATATAAGGCTTGCATTTCATTTTTTTCACATTGAAATTTGCCAGATTGGTTATGTTGCCTTTGAGACCATATGGTAACCCAGGATTGAGAATTACCCCCATGATGACATACCATTTGCAAAAGTAGACAACCCAAGGTATTGCAAATGGGGTTTCCAGTCATTTTTAGTAGCCACTAAGTCAGAAATGCTGGCTAAAATTAACATTCAAATTACTTTTTTGCATTTTTCACACACAAACAAATATGAATGCCATTTCATACCCCATTTGTAATACCTTGGGTTGTCTACTTTTGCAAATTGTATACTATAATGGGGGTAATTCTCATTCCTGGGCTTTGATACGGTCTCAAAAGCAACATAACCAGCTAACAGTATTATGATATTCACGGTTGGAATGCCATGCAGAACTAAAAAATGAACAACATTTCTTACTGTCTTACATTTTCTTATATTTTATTCATATTAAATTACGTTTCATACCTAAATATTTTATGTGTAATGAAAGCCTTGAACAAAATGATATATAATAAGTGCGGGTGCACTTAATATAAAAGAGGTGACTTATGGTTGTACTAACGCAAAGTGCAAATTCCAGGTTTTGTTTTGATCAGGACTTGTATAATTGATATTACAGATTACCCCTGTTTTCTGGCACATATCACAGCACTAGCTTCCTCCTCATTGAATTGCAATATGCTTACTGTTTGTTCTGTAATGTGATGCAACTTCCACCTGCAATGGTATATGCACATTACATGTGGTGACAATTATCACATCATTTAGCCCCTCAACAGTAATGGAAAAAATATATATATTCTAGCAGCTACCAGAAAGGTTCCGTTAAATAATAACCATGAATAACTGTGAGTGAGTGATGTAATTAATTAGAAGCACCCACTACTTAACCATAAAATGCAATACTAAATGAAGGAGACACCACAATTAGGCAATAAACATTCATTTCTTAATTGCAGCAAAATATTTTCCTCTCTAAAAACAAATATCAGGGTACAAACATATAATTAAATGAAAGGAATAGTGCAAGTTTCATAACCTTTCAACATTGCTGTCTTATATCAATGTTTTACTCCTGCACATGCGCAATAGTACATCACTGATGTGGGCTCCTGGCGGAAATAGGTAGCTTAAGGTAAATATACCGTGCAACCCCAGCAACCCCAGCTGGCAATAACACCATTAGGAGTGTTTGGAAAATAAGCCCCATACATTTCTTTTTCATAATTGTTTGAACCTGTTCTGACCTTTGTTGGAACTGCAATTCATTTAATTCCATAAAACCGAAGGGACGCTGTAGAACAGTATATTGAACTCTGTATAATTAATAGTCATAACATTGTAATAATAATCTAATGTAATCACCTCTCTATTGAATGAGTTAAATATAGCCTATTTCTGCTTTAAAATACTCATAATAAACATTTTTTTTTCGATTCAACATTTTTATTGTTTTGTTTAGAAAAATATAGGGTATTGAAAGGAAAAAGGGGAAATGGGAAAAACATAAATCATATGTCTCATTAACATCTGCATGGACCACAGTACAGTTCAGGTACAGCTGTAATACATATAATACTTTACATTCACGCCACATGTGCTCAAATTGATGGCATGTCCCTGGTGGAACACGATGTTGGACACAACCAATATCCCTGAAACCTCTATTGTATATCCTCAGTAGGTAAGTCATAACACCCCATCGATTATTGGGACACTTCCTGTATCGGCTGTAATTGTCAGGTTGGTCCTGTCAGTATTTATATAGTTAACCACTGGCTTATGCCAGTTTTATTTGTGTGTTTGTGGCACCTCTTTGTCCGTCTGAAGTCTTCACGTCTATTATCAACCAGGTCTGAGAGAGTTGTGCAGTAGAGGGAATCCTACAGGCTTCCCTAACACATTTTAATGCACATACAAACCTACATATTAATCATATATTTATAGAATTTTTTTTTTTTCATTTTACATCCTTAATTGCTTTAGCACAAAGTGTTAAATGCCTGCATCATACTAATATTAAAAAAATAGCATTGTTACTTTGTATATATTTGTTTTATCACTCACAATACAAGTAATGAACTTGACTTTGGGTCCTTAATTTGAACCAATTACTTTCTTAGTATTATAGGAAGACCCAGTATTTGTATAGTGTAGCCTGCAACTGAGCGTCGAGCCTGTACTTTGCATGTCGGAGCTACTCAAGATTCAGTGCAAACATCTGTCACTCTAAATAATTGTCCTCCAGGTATCACATTGTGTAAATTAATCAGGTGACACAAATTGCAATGCAAAAGTGAGTTTACAATTAATGATCTGCAATAGAGCTTACAGGCATGTTCCTTTATTGCTATGATATACACTGATCAGCCACAACATTAAAATAAGAGTACAATGTAAACTTAAATGGAAACTAGTGTTACTTTGCAAAGAAAACAAAACAGAAATGTAAAAGTGAAAGCTGTGTGTTCTTGTATCTTACAGTTGTCAACTGAAAGAGAAACTATTGCTTTGTTTCACTCAATAAAAATACCAGAACAACTACTTACTGACATAAAAGTGAAAGTGTTATTGGCATTTACAGTCCTCTTCATGATGTTCTCACAACTGTAAAAAAAACAGTAATGCAGTAGAGGCATAGGGTGCAAACATAAAGGGACACTATAGGCACTATAGGGGTGCACAAAAGACAACAAATACAGGGTGCGCTAAGTAGAACAATGGGAGATAATCAAGATAGATAGAAATAAAAATAAAAGTCTCTAATAGATACAATGTAGACCTTGGGTGAATATTCTTTTGTTCTTGCTTTGAATTCTCAATGGTTGAATATGGAATACAAAAGCAGAGAAGGGAGACCAATAGTGCAAAACTGTTATGAGGAATGGATCATGAACAACACAGAAGTGGAGAAGTGCCAACTTACAATATAAAGAGCTATGCCCAGCTCTAGGTAAAACAGCATACAGTGGTATTTAATACTCCCCACATGTAGGATATTACTGGACAATTGGAGGTTTCTTCTCAAGATTCCTTACACCATCTCAGATAAACGTCAGCATATAAAATACATAAAAGAGGGAAAAACCAAATGGTGCAATAACGTAGATGATACTGCAACAACAGACAACACTGAGGTCCTAAAATTGCTAACTTACAATTTGGAGAGATATAACCAGCTCTGAGTAAAACAGCATACAGTGGTATTTAAACTCCCCACATGTACGATATCCTTCTAGCGATGCTTGCAGTGACGGTCTTATGAAATTAAAATCACAAGAGAGGGCCCATAGTGTTTTCCATACATAAAATGACAGTAGAAAATAAAATGAAACGTACTTACAGTGTTCAGAGCAGCCACACTGCTCTATGAACCAGGCGTAGGTGGAATAATCCCCACCAAGGATTTCTTTTGCAGTAATGGATCTTTAAAAATTGTCAAAATCAGCCAGGATAAAACAGCAACATATACAGTAAGTGTACTGACCATAGGCAAGTGGTAGTCACAAAATACTTTAATTACTCTGTTTTATTTTTTAGACTTTTATTTTTATTTCTATCTTGATTACTCCCATTGTTCTACTTAGCGCACCCTGTATTTGTTGTCTTTTGTTCTCTCCATTTTCTGAAGGGTCTAAAGGGTTACCCTTCTCTTCAGGCGTGCAGCTTTATCTCCCCTTGTGATCAGTACTGTAGTGCTGTTCCTTCCCCATTTTTTTTCTTACTATGGCGGTGCAGTGTCCCTATTGCAATTAGTGCTGCAATGTAAAACATTGCGATTGCAGAGAAACTGCAATGGTTACATTGAAGAACTAAGTCTGCCTCCTGTGGCTATCTAACAGACAGCACTATAGCATCCCTTTAACACAACTCATTTAGCAGGTTAGTATATTCCAAAAAAAGTGTATGTGGAGTGAAGTAAAAGATAAAAAGTGGCCATACTAATTTTACTTGAAAAGGTACAAACACGACAATGTTTTATTTTTTTTGCAGAGGGTGTGGATTAATTAAATTACATAAACATTTTGCATTTATGAGAGATGACATAAGACCTACCATACACATGATGTATAAGAATGACTCAGCCAAGGAGTGTGAGTTTGGCTAGAGGTTCATTATTAAATTAAAACCTAAGCAGCCGACCAGGACTCATAATTCAGATATTTTTTCCAGTTCAGCTATTCTGCCCTTAAATTTGAAATTCACTTAAAGTTTACATCCAATTCCTGACAATTCTTAGTTAGTAAATAACCCTGAAAATGTGAAATTCACTCTAAATTCCGTAAAGCAGCAAAATGTAGTTAAATACTCTCCGTCTGCAAATTTGATTCAACAAAATTCAGTCAATCCAAATGTCCAGGCATATATCTGCTAATTCAATTTTGCCACTGTTCTTGGAGAGTATGTCTGCAAAAGATTGATTTGATATGTCATGGTTTTGTCTCTAATTTTAGATATTTTGTTTCCACTATACTCTCTGGGCATTCTATTCTGTTCCATTATTTGCTATGGACATTTGCTCTGCCCTGGTACAGTCTATGCGCATTCTGTCATTCCTTTTTAGAAGGTCCATAATTCAGACTGCTGATTGGTGTATTTGAGCACTTGGTTGCATATTGTCACCATTTTATTCCAGATTCCAGCAGTTTGGTTGCATCCAAGCAGGTCGGTCTACATTCAGATAGATACAAAAAATATGGACACAGCTGTTATTTATAACAGAAAAAAAATAAAACAATACATAGTGAAGTACGGTAATATGAATGTATAGCACGGCAGTTATTGGTCCTAGAATCTTAGAGCAGCTATGTTCTGTGTTCTAGAACACACTGACTCCAGTCCTCCAGGGAACCGGAAGTGAAGTCAGTGTCAGGCGGCATCTCTATGGTGACGTGCAAGGTCGTCCATTTCCGGTCACAGGGTGTCTCCGCTGGCTGTGAGCTCCCTGGGCTCTGACACTCGGGGGTTCCTGGATTACTCTGTCTCCGCCGGTTACATTAACCTCCCTCACTGTCAGCCCCCCGGCCCACCGACACCATGGACTTCAACGTAAAGAAGTTCGCGGCCGATGCTGGCACTTTCCTGAGCCGCGCAGTGCAGGTATGGGCGGCAGCAGCAGCATGAGCAATCTCCCACCAGCTCCATGTCCTCCTCCCTGTGTGTGTCTGGGCTGGCTGGCTGGCTGAGGGTTTATGTGGGACTGGACTTGAGGGCTCTGTCTAAATTCCACCCATCACACACAGCCAGCTTTAATGGGATTAGCAGTCTGACAACCAGCTCAATGTCCTCCTCCCTGTGTGTGTCTGGGCTGGCTGAGGGTTTATGTTGGACTGGACTCCAGGGCAGTGTCTATGTTCCACCCATCACACACAGCCATCTTTAATGGGATTAGCAGTCTGACAACCAGCTCAATGTCCTCCTCCCTGTGTGTGTCTGGGCTGGCTGAGTGTTTATGTTGGACTGGACTCCAGGGCAGTGTCCAAGTTCCACCCATCACACACAGCCAGCTGTAATGGAATTAGGAGTCTGACAACACTTAGACAGGACTGACAAAACCCAGGCTTGCCAAGCATCGTGGGAGTCGGAGTTCTACAACAACTTTAACCAGTAGCTTTATAAGAGCTGCTATAAGCACAGGGCTGTCTTTAATTACCCCCCCCTCCCCCCCACTAACTATGAGACATGACATCCCATAATATGACATGATCAACTTATTGTTTATTATAACTACATGTTTTGTTTACAACAATCACGATGACAAACCAAGTGCTATATGCAGCCGCTCCTATAAAGCTCATCCTGCTAGTTGTTATCCATTATTTACTCTGCATTCTTCTTTCCTCCAGAGTGAGATATCCAAGCTTTATTTAATGGCAATGAGGTGTGGCTGTTTTATGTGTTGCTGACTAATTATTATTATTATTTTTACTACATGTAGCCCACAGTGTTAGCCATTATTGTTCAATTGCTTGATTTCCTCATGAACTGCATCAAAATTAAAAGAGCTTTTGTTAAGTCAGGGAAGTGCTTGTATTTCCTATAATGGCTATGGTGATGTCTACGCTACAATCTGATTAGCTCAGTAACTCTGCTGATTTACAAGTCATTTGACTTTCCTAAATGTTTATGGCTATGGTTTTGAACAAGAAAATGTTTGTCAAATCACCACCTTAAAAACGTCAGAACAGCAAAATTTGGCCCATATAGCCAAGCTGTGGGTATAGCTGAGTTGGAGGGTATTTGCAGATCAACTTTTTTTTTTTTTTTTAACATAAAGAGTGGTCAGCTCACGTGTAAGCCAATTAGACAGCCTGGCACTGCAGTAGCTTCTGACTTGTAATACGCTGGTGGTGGACCCCCGGTAAGTTGTCAAATAGTTTCACTACTTACTGTAGGGGGTGGCAGGGCACTCCTGGCGCCATAGCCATGACAGCTGTAGGTGCTTAGTGTGCTTATCTAAGTTGGCAACTGTCACTATACTCAAGGTAGGTATGAGTTTTTCTCAGTTTTTTTTTGTTACATATATAATTTAAAAATCTTTCTGAAAGCATTATTATATTAAAAATAGTCTTGAGGTGACTGTTGTCCTTTAAGATGAGTCTTTATAGGCCTTTTAAAGAATGTAAAATCATTGGTAAGAACTTGGACTTCTGTTTTGTATGGGTGTAACCTTAAATATACACACCACCTTTATTTCTTCATGTTTATTTATCATACTTGGAAATTACTTGATTTAGTTTTTATAGACTACCGTCGTAGTAATCTTTGTTTTGTTTACTGAATTACTTCAGTGGTGCATGTGTTTATGATATGTCATGTAAAATATAACTTGCACCAATAGTTATTTTAATAAGTAATCTCCTCTGCATCACACCAAAACCTGCACTGAGGGTGTTCTGCCCTGGTCTTAAGGCACACCCCATAAATTTTAATAAAAGGGACCTGTAGGCACTGGGTGCCTACTCCCATCACCCTTAATCCTGATAATGTAATTATTGGCGTTTTTATAAACTGCAAAATTTCCATTGCAGGGTTAAGTCCTCCTTTAGTGGCTGTCTAGCAGACAGCCACTAGAGGGACTTCATGGTTCTTAGACGACTTTTGGTCATCTAAACAACGCTGGACATCCTCACACTGTGTGAGGACCTCCAGCGTTGCTGGAATCCTGATAGGAAACCATTGAATAATGCGAGCATGGCCATTGATGCGCATTAGGTTTCCCCAGTTGGCTGACGGAGGGGGAGGAGCATGGGCGGAGCTGAGCTAGTGCCGAGGGACATCGGCGCTGGACCCCGGTAAGTGACTGAAGGGGTTATTAACTCAGTGCCACTGGAGGGGGGGGCCTTGACAGAAAGGGAAGTTACAGTGCCTGGAAAATGAGTTTGTTTTCCTGGCACTATAGTTTCCCTTTTATAAAATCACATAATTATATTAGAAGATTACATAAATATACATGTAGAATTTTAATATATGTATTTAAATTCTACGTGTATACTTATGCAATTGTGTGTGTGTGTGTGTATGTATGTATGTAATGTGTGTGTGTGTGTGTGTGTGTGTGTGTATATATATATATATATATATTTTTTTTTTGTTGCAATTATTATACTTTATATATAGATATTTTATAAAATTACATTTTAAGTGTATTTTGTTATATATATATATTTATTTATTTATTAAAGGGGCACTATAGTCACCAAACAACTTAATGAAAGTTATAGTATATTGCTTATGCACCTGTAGTCTCACTGCTCAATTCTCTGCAACTTAGGAGTTAAATCACTTTTGGTTCTGTTTTTTTTTTGTTTGTTTTTTCTCAATTTGACAATTTTTGAGTCAAAGAATTAAAACGGTTATCTGGGTACAGAAAGGAAGAGGGTTTATACAGTAACAGCGGCGGGTCCACGGTTACAATAATTTTTTTTTTTTTTAAAATCATACATCATTAATGTCATCCTTTTCACAATTTACCACCTTTAGTAATTACATTTATCCTAATATTTGTGGAAGAAATGTCTGATTCCAATACCTTATCATACCAATCGTGTTGTGAAAATCCCACATCCCAACCCCTCCCTATAAAAGGGCTTCAGAACTCTGAGTGGCAGCGAGTAATCTTATTGTATTGTCAGGGGCTTGGTTATTGCTCAACGGTTCCTCTATGGCCCCATCTTTCCCAGATGTGACCCTGTTACTTGGATCCCATTGTTCAATCCTGTCCTGTCTCCTCTAGGTAAGTAGGGTGGTGGTGTAGTGGTAATGGGCTGTTTACTATGTAAACCTGTACAACCTTGTTGACTTTTTTTTTTTTTCATTTTTGGTTCTGTTTATGCAGCCCTAGCCACACCTCCCCTGGTTGTGACTCTCTCAGCCTGCATGAAAACAAAATAGTTTCACTTTCAATCAGATGTAATTTACTTTAAATCGTTTTTATCTCCTGCTTTGTAAATTGAACTTTAATTCATTTCAATAGGGTCTAGCAAGCTATTAACAGAGCAGGAGATAATAGATTCTAAATTAAACAGAATTTACAATAAAGGAAGTATAAACATTAGATGACTCTTGGCAGGAAGTGTTTAGGAAGGCTGTGCAAGTCCCATGCATGGAGGTGTGCCTAAGGCTGCACAAAGTGATTTAACTCCTAAATGGAAGTGAAACTGAAGGGGCATGATTTATACATCAAAACTGCTTCATTAAGCTAAAGTTGTTTGGGTGACTATAGTGTCCCTTTAATATCAAAATACAGTTAGAATGAAATTACATATGTATATATAATTTATTTTTTATTATTTATTTTATGTATTGTAATTATTTGTATATATAATATATATATAAATTATATATGTAACTTCATTGTCATTTTTTTTTAATATTAATATTTGTAATTATATTAATATTAAAATAGACTAAGTATAATGAGGAATAAATGAATTGGGACCATGGACAGTTATTTAACTATACTTACTTTAAATGTTAGGTCTAAATAGCCCTCATAAACGCAGAATGTTAGAGCATGAAATGTTGAAATCAAAAGCAGCAGTGGTATGTCTTCAAGAGACACATCTGTGTGCTAAGAACCCACCTAAATGTAATATTAACCATTACCCTCAAAGCTATCATTCTATGTTCACAACTAAAACTAAAGGGGTATCAATTTATTTTCATAGCGATTGGTCCTTTATTCCTGACAAACAATATGTTAGAAAAGATGGGAGACTGCTTATTTTGGTTGGATTATCAGTAACTATAGTGTCATTATATGCACCAAATGATAAGCAAAAATCATTTCTCACTATGGCTTTTCGAAAGATAGAACAATATAAGGCAGGACATATATTTATTTGCGGTGATTTTAACTGTGTTCCAGACCCTTCTTTCGATATTAAAAGAGTAGAGGTTTAACCACCGAAACAGTTATCGGTCCACCTTGGTCAATATTTGAGGACTTTACTGCATGATTTTGACTATTATGATCTATGGCGCAATCTCTACCCAAGTGAGAGAGACTTTACTTACTACTCAACTGTACATAAGACTTTTACTAGAATAGATCTGTCTGCTGGATATTAAAACCCTGCTCACCGCAATTAGTGCACAAATAGGCCCCATAACGTGGTCCGACCACGTGTCTTTAAGTATTAAGATAAAGGTGCCATTTTCCGTAAGGGTGAAAAGTGCATGGAGTTTAAATGATAGCTTATTAGATGCTAATGAATACCTCCCAAAGTTGCAATCTCAGGTAGAGATGTTTTTTAGAAATCATGCTAACTGCCAGATTAATGTTACTACCCAACGGCTAGCCCATAAGGCAGTCATAAGAGGTATGTTAATACAGCAAGGAGCACGGGTAAAGAGATCACATTTACAGGAAATGAGTAAATTAGAACAGGAGTTGACTAAGGTGGAGGCCATACATAAAGCTGCTCCTACCTCACGTTCACATTCACAATTGATGATGATTAGGTCAGCCTTTCATGATTTACAACTTTCGGAAACAGGGAAACATATGAGACTATTAAACCAATCACATTATGTCATGGGAAATAAAGCTGGTAGACTTTTAGCTAGTAAAGTTTAACAAAAAAAAATTAAATTTAAAATCCCTTATATAGTCTCTAAAAGGAGTGATACATTATATAATCCTCAGGATATAGCAAATTAATTGGCAACTTACTATTCAATGCTTTATCAACTAGAGAAAGATACTAATACACATAAACCAACGGAGGAGGAGATACAGAATTTTTTTAGAAAGGGTCCCTCTACCTAGGTTAACACCATTTCAATGTACCTTCCTCGAAAAATCATTTGAGGAAGAAGAGGTAGTAATAGCAATAAACTCTCTTTCTAAGCATAAGGCTCCCGGGCCTGATGGGTTCTCAAATTATTAAGTGTTCTTACATAGCAAGACCACTTAATGTTATCTCACATATATATTTAAGTGTTCTTGCAAAGCAAGACCACTTAATGTTATCTCACATATATATTATTAAGTGTTCTTGCATAGCAAGACCACTTAATGTTATCTCACATATATATTAAGTGTTCTTGCATAGCAAGACCACTTACTGTTATCTCACATATATATTATTATTATTCTTATTATAGCCAAATTTGCCACCCTAACTCCTCCCACAGTTTTTACACTACATAGACAGAAATATACCAAAACGTGCAGATTGTTCCCGATCGGATTGCTATTACTTTGTGGAACGTTTCGGCGAATGGTTCTCGGAATATCGTCGTTCTTGTGGCGAAACTTGTCCCATATGAATGAATGGCAAAGCTAGAGTGGGAGCTGGCAAAAGCTGAAAAATCAGGACATGATTTCTAAACTGCCACCACTCGCTCATTTTCAGGCCAACCTACACAAATCTTATATCAAAACGTTCAGCTCTCCCTGCTGCCACTAAAAATGTCCACAGCTAAGCCACTAGTCCATATAGTTTTCACAATATGACCGTTTGTTTGCAACTCACGCCGTCCATTGACATTCATTGAAACTCCACTCTGCAAAGCTCACATTTGAAGGGCAATTTCTAAACTGCGACTGTGCCTTCATTGTTAATATTGCAGAGACATACTATGCATCGAAATGTAGGTCTGGGTCTTGTGATTCTCACAATATAAACCTCTTCACTGTAGGATTTATAGGTTTTAAAATACGACCATTTGAAGATGGCAACCACCAAAATACTCTGACCTGTGCCAGGCTGCAGCAGCAAGTGATGTCATAGACAGGGCCTTTTGCACCTGCTAATGTTTTTATAACTGTATGTTTTAATGTAACTGTGAAGCACTTTGGGCAACAACGTTGCAATTAAATGTGCTATATAAATAAATAATAACAGTTACTCCGCCCACTCCAGTTGTAGACTACTGGTGGAGGCAAGAACACTTCACCCAATTTCCCCAGAAATTGTAGCTTTTCTAGTATTAAGTGTTCTTGCATAGCAAGACCACTTAATGTTATCTCACATATATATTATTATAGCCAAATTTGCCACCCTAACTCCTCCCACAGTTTTTACACTACATAGACAAAAATATACCAAAACGTGCAGATTGTTCCCGATTGGATTGCTATTACTTTGTGGAACGTTTCGCCGAATGGTTCACGGAATATCGTCGTTCTTGTGGCGAAATTTGTCCCATAGGAATGAATGGCAAAGCTAGAGTGGGAGCTGGCAAAAGCTGAAAAATCAGGACATGATTTCTAAACTGCCACCACTCCCTCATTTTCAGGCCCACCTACACAAATCTTATATCAAAACATTCAGCTATCCCTGCTGCCACTAAAAATGTCCACAGCTAAGCCATAGTCCTGATAGTTTTCACAATATGACCATTTGTTTGCAACTCACGCAGTCGATTGACATTCATTGAAACTCCAGCCAGCTTAAATTTGAAGGGCAATTTCTAAACTGCGACTGTGCCTTCATTTTTAATACTTCAGAGACATAATATGCATCAAACTGTAGGTCTGGGTCTTGTGATTCTCACAATATAAAGCTCTTCGCTGTAGGATGTATAGTTTTTAAAATTAGAAAAACAATTGACCCCAATCCTTACAAAACTTTATAACTATACAAAAGATACTGGAGCCATTCCACCAGAAATTTTGGAAGCACATATTGTGAGTTTTCAGGTCTTTCATATGTAAAAGGTGGTCTGGGGATGCCAGACATTAAAACATATTACAGGGCATCTTTCCTAGCAGAAGGGATTAGATTACTGAGATTGAGGAAAACCTCTCAATACCCAATTTGGTTAACATTTGAAAATGCATGTTTAGACGCAAATAACATATTATCTATGGACATGTTCGGTTCCCCAGTCTCATTTAAAATCTATATTACAAAGTACAAAACTCTTGCTAAGTTTATGGAAAAAATGGTGTCCATATGTAATAAATGTAAATCTGATGTTTAGAGCTGCACCAATAATGGCATTAGCGGCCCTCTCTTTGGACCTTCAGATGAGAAGGGGGTAAGACAAATAGGCAATTTAATGAATGGGCCACAAGTAAAGCTATTTCCTGATCTTCAAAAAGAATTAAATTTGGAAGCTAAAGACTTGTTTGTGTATTTAAGGACCAAGAATATAATAAAGGCGCATACTTTGGATAATCCATATAATGAGGTAAATACCTTACCGACACCAGAATTTATTTTGTCACTCAAATCTGTTAAACCCTTTTCCTTATGCTATAATGCACTGACGGAAAGTGCTGCACCAGATAAATTAAAATATATGATACAATGGGAGAATGAAATTGGGCATCAATTTTCTAGGAAAGACTGGCACTTGGCTATGCTCAGTACCAAGCAAGCCTCACATAGTTTATCGCTATGGGAGGCGTATTGTAAGGTGACAATGAGGGGGTATTTGGTACCGCAAAGATTAGCACGCATGTATGCTGATTCATTAGGGTTATGCTGGAGGTGCGAAAAAGAAGCAGGATCTATGCTGCATATTTTTTGGGAGTGTCCATATTTAAGAGAGTTTTGGAAACTAATTCAGAATGTGATTTATGATAAGACAAAGCTTTTGATTCCATTGCATGCGGAGAAATTCGTACTTCACATTATTCCAGGGATTAATATCCATGCCTATAGAAAAAGTTATTTTAAATATTCTTACGGTAGCAAAAATAGCTTTAACAAGTAATTGGAAGCAGAAAGTCATCCCTTCAGATGAAGTATACGCTAAACTGAATAAGATTAGAACATATGAAAAGATGGCCAGTGAAGTTAATGGATTCCTTGACAAATATAAAAAAGAATGGCATAGCTGGATGTAAGTAGGTGCTTTAGCTTTTTAAAAATAAAGTGACTGAAGCATGCTCTACATAAGGTGGCTAGAGTAAATAAAGAGAAGTATGTAAATAGGTAATGTGGAGAACAACCAGGATTCGGTGGGGTGATTCTTTTTTTCTTTTTTTTTTTTCCTCCCCTTTTTAGTTGTTTTTTGTCTGTCCTTGTTTGTGTTTGTTTATGTTTTGGCTAAGGAAATTACAAATTAATAATGCAACGGATTAATAAAGTAGTATACCACAATTGTAAGCTAGCTCAGTATAAGCTAAACTAGAAGTTGAATGGAATGTATTTACTAAACTGACTTATTATTAAGGCAACATGGAAATGTTTTTAATATGAATGCTTACAATGTCAATGAATATTCTAAAGGCTGCTATCGTAAGTGGGTTGAAGGAAAGGGATTTCCTTTCTTCTTTTTTGATGAATAATATGTAAATCAAAATGTGATGTACTGCTTGTTTTCATTCTTTTTGGCATTAATAAAAAATTCAAATATATATAAAAAAAAATACGAGACTCTTAAAATAAAAGTAATAAAATACACTAAGTATGGGGGTGGAGCCAAGCAGAGTTCCGAGGCAGACGCACCTTCCCTCGGCTCCTGGGCGAATCCCGACAAAATCACCGTTAACGCTGCAGCAACTGAAGATACCGGGATATAAACTCCTCCAACAAGTAAGGGAGGTTCCCACGAGCTAGCGGATGCCCTTTATAGTCCCCGCGAACGCTTAAACCTGGCACCGAGGCTCTCGGGCCTACCGCGTGGGAAACCTGCGGCTGCAAAGTGACCCTTACTGGCTTGGAACAGGCCTAGAAGGGGACACAAACCCCGAGTACTACGGTCAAACCTCCCAGGAGGAGAAATGGTGCGCAAATCTCAGAAAACGACCCATACCTTAATCCAGGGAAGGCCAGGACATCGGCCAAATGCTAACTTCCAGAAACAGAGAGGCAACACCACCAGGCCCTGAAAAGATGGCCGACCCACCTGCAACGAAGCTCTCCATGCTGGAGGCTCAGTCGATAGCAGATGGACACGCACCGTCCACCAAACAGGACATATACAACCTACTAGTGCACATCCAGCAAATGTTCTCAACAGAGCTCAAGGCAGTACAGACAGAGGTACAGGCAGTCACAAACAGGGTCTAAATGGGGGAAGCGGACCTTACCAACCTCAAACAGTGCATGGGCACCATCAATGAATCTGTGCAACTCCTCCAAACAGCACAAGCACACCAAGGCATCAAGTTAGCCCAGATGGAGGATAGAGAGCGGAACAGAAACATCAAAATCCGCGGAGTGGTGGACTCACTCCCACCCGATGAGATCCCCCACTTCGTCAGACTTCTAGTCTCCTCCATCATGCCCGCAAAAAAAACGCCAAACAAATTACCTTTGACGGCATGTACCGCATAGGCAACCTTCGGCTCTGCAGATGTTTTGGACTACACCTCCCATGATGCTTTGCCAGCATTATCTGTGTAAGAGCATTATGGGGGATGTAGTCCACAACATCTGGAGAGCCGAAGGTTGCCTATCCCTGGCATAGCCAAATCAACACAAGCACCAGCCGAGGCCCCACGAGACATTATTCTGTGCTGCCAAACTCTTTCCAACAAACACAGGCTCCTTAACGCAGTGAAGTGTAAGACCCCACTACAATTTGAAACGCAAACCATCACTTTTTTTTCCCAAGACCTAAGTAGAGCCACTTTACTATGGCGAAAATCAATGCAGCCGATCACGAAAGCCCTACAAGGGGCTGGCCTCCCCCACAGATGGTATTTTCCCAGAGCCCTTACAGTCACCCAAAATGGACTTTCAAAGCCTTGGGACCGTCAGAGGGAACTGCGTTTCTTCAAGCGCTTGGACTACAAGACCAGACCAACGCGGCTTGCACGAGCCACACCTGGGACGTCACTAGAGTCAACCCCTTCGTACCCAGCGGAGCCAGTGACTCGGTGACCTGAATTTGTACGGGACTTCAGCCTCTGTTATGTTTCTTTTTCTGTTGCGTTATTATATATCGCTTTACACAAGTAATTGTTATCAGGCCTTCTGTTTAGCATTAATGCCTCTAGGAAGAATGCCACATCTTGCTGAATAGAGGAATGCCATGTCTTGCGTAATAGAGCCAAAATCTAACTGATGTATGCCACCGAGAATTCCAGTTGAATTGCAAGTCAACATATTGGCTCAGACAATACGGATGGATTTATACAGTCAAATAACAGGCATGCCACAATTTTAACATTCCTTTTTGGGTACTAACTAGACACACTATTTAGTGAAGTGACACTATCTGTGTCACCATACTGAACATTATCAAACTTTACTTGAAGTTATTTCTAATTTTAGCTAAGCTCAACCCAACCTAACTCTAGCAGACTATAGCACCAACCCTAAAGGCATAACATCAGCAGAGAGATTTTTTTTTTTTTGTGAGCATGTCCTCCCTCTGTGCATGCAGGGAGACTTGATCAAGTTCTTTTTAGGTCTTTTTTTTTTTTTATAGGGAATCCCGGTGATGTCATTAATGATTTATTATTTTAGCCACAGTAATTTTAAAGGCCTCTGCAGCTCTCATCTCAGTACTGTACAAAGCTTTGTCAGTCTGGGGCTCCTAAATATGGATTTTTTTTTTTTATTTTTTTTTTTGCTGGCATGCCTGTAAATCACAGGCCATGTAGCAACTAGAACTTTGAATTACATTTTCCCATGTTCAATTAAACATTAGTGCGTTGGGGGCAGAGCCAAGTGGCTAAACAGAAAGTACGCCTGCTCCATGGGCTGTGTGCTTATACAGGGTAATTTAGAGATTTATGTTTTTTGCAGTCTGGAAACTACGGCCTACAGGTGACATATCATTATGGGTCGCAAAAAAAAAACCTGATTAGCCTAAGTTGGATGTGGATATCTGCAATCTTCACCGCAAAGCGCAAGCCGACTTCGAAGATTTCTCGGACACCTCGGAGGAAATAATCCTAATGGGAAGTGGTGGTGCGATGCAGCAGATGCTACAGCTACAGACCGCCCACAAGCCTGGATATTCCAGGCCTGTCACAGAGGCAATGCTCAAAGACATGCTGGGGACCTTCCAGAAGTTAATCCAGGCGGATATGGCTTTGCTCCGCATCAGCCTTACAAGCCTCGTGGGCGGCCTAGGAGCAGTGGAGACCTCCTCCGAACAACACACTCAATCGATTGCAGACCCCTGACTTGAGGTCCACTCTCTCAAGAAGCAGCAGGCAACGTTTGAGCAGCGTTTCGCTGCGGGAGAGGACACCCAACACAGCAAAAACCTGAAGGTCCAGGGGGGCTACTGGAGGATGTCCTCACGGGGGAGCTCCCACATCTACTGCAAAGATTAATGGGAATGCTACTAGCACCTAAGCAGGCCAGAAGCGTTGCTTTTGTCAGAATCTTCAGGGTCCTGAAACTTTGGAGGGTGCCGGAGTAAGCCTCCAGAGATCTGGTAGTGCGGTTTTGCAACAGTGCTTATAAGGCGGCTGTACAAGCTACTCTTAAGGGGAATTCCTCCTACAAATTATAGAATATGACATCTCCTTCTACGTAGACCTGTCGGGAGACACCCTATAGTGGTGCAAGTCGATGCAGCTTTCATGTCCTTGCTCCAAGACCACAGATTCAGATAAGTCCTGCAAGGTGACCCTGCACACTCTGTCTCCTATATGTAAGGCGCAACTGCTCATCTCCACACGCTGAGTCTCCCGGGGGACTCTCTGCAGAAGCCTAGGTCTCGAAAGACAACATATGTGGAACAAAGATGGGACACAAGGAATGCGGAGACGGAGGTGTATGCAGTGGTCGCCACCTGTGGGCCAGAGACTTTCCCGTGGCACACAATCTTCCAAAACCAAGGACTTATGTTGTATGCGTTTTGAAGTTGGTTACACTTTATTTTCGGTATCCTTATATTTTATTTTTATTATGAGGCTTATCTGGAAGCATATCCTGCCCATATATACCCTGGCTAAAGCCGGGCTCTCTCACCCCTTCACTACTCCTCATTGCTCAAAAGAAACCCAAGGTAATGCACAACTGAGATTTACAGGGGGAACTGAGACCAGGGTACGGCCTACTGGCCGGAACCTGCTCCTAAATCATTGCCGTTTTTAAGACTGCTTCTAGTGGCTGCCAATCAGATAATGATGTCTTGCTAAAGTAAAATCCCCATAGGAAAGCATTGAGCCTAACATACTTGAGGCACTCACAGTGCATGCTCATTAGACCCCCTACAACTGTGACGGAGGAGACAGAGCACCGACCCTGCACTAGTTTTTCACATATATTGCAGTGTGTTTGTAAATGCTCAACATACAAACTTGCATTAGATTAATGCCTATAAATGCTTTTTTTTTCTTAAGTATTATGACCTTATCAGGTTCTTATTTACATTGTAGTAAGTGCTCCTTCCTGATGCTCACAGCAGAAACAGCTTCAAAGTTAATAAACCTATAAGTAAAGGCTAAGTACAGGTTTTTTATTTTTTATTTATTCTTTGCAACACAGTTTACTAGCCTTGAAACTTTGATATTTTATGATAATTGGAAAACACACACATTCCTTATACTGTTACATCACAGTTGTATTCCTGTGTGCATCTACCTACACACATTTTGTGTACGTGTAACCTGAACAAACGTACTTTGTTGTTCATATTCTGTTTGTGTCTGTTTAGAGGAGTCCACAACATTAGTTGGGCCTAAGAGCTGCATTTTAGTTTGCATGTCTACGTGTGGAATATGGCTTTATGTGGTACGTACCATGTTATTTTCAACCAATAGAATGACCAGGGATATCAGGAACGGTCAGAGCCTGGGACTTTGCTTATAAGAGATGTGGACAAGAATTGTTCCATTCTCTGTCAATGTATTGTTAGATTATGCAATAAAAAAATGCAAAAACACAATTTAAAATATGAGGAAATGGTTCTTTCTTTTTGTGCAAATCCTAACACATTGCATGTGAGGTTGAGATATGCAATAGAAATTGGTAGTGAGAATGTCTTAAGAATTGTTATCTTTATACACTTTTTATCTGTTAAGAACCAGTGTAATTAGGCTCTAAAATTAAGAGTAGTTATCTTTCATATGGTGCGTGTGCTAATATCGGTCATGCTATGTTTGAAGTGTTGTCTCTTTGCAGCATAGTACATATGAATTAAGTAAACTCTGTTGTGCGTGCTGCATTATTGTGATCTTAAATTGAGCTTTGTTTTTTTTGTTACTTTGGTGGAAACTGGCATCATTAAAACAGTATGTCATTTTATTAATTGTAAACATTAATGTTGTTTCACATATCCTATTCTTCATATATTTTGGCTTGGCTTAAGATATAAAACAGAGCCAGTTTGCTGTTAGACAGGAAACTGCAGATGTTCAATGGCAGCTTTTCCATTCTTTTAAATTCAAGTGCAGACAATGTGCAAATTAAGTCATTTTAACCGCCCACATCCCTCTTAAAGTAACAAGTGAGATTTACAGAACCTTGTACACAATAGGGGTCAGCACAATTTATGCACAATGGCTTCGTCTAATTACATTTTCATTTTAGGTATTTTTATTTTTCCTTTAAATAAAAGTATATCCTCCATTGTAGCAAATCCAGTTGCAGTGTATACTGTGTCCTTTGTTTTCTGAAAAAGAGAACTATTAGGAATATGCATACATCGCATACATCACTTCAAAACAGTTCTCTCATTCTAAGCTTTAGCTTTGAATGAGGCTGCTGCCTCACTCTGCAGGCTGAAAAAAGCAGTTAAGGGACACTATAGTCACCAAAACAACTTTAGCTTAATGACACCGTTTTGGTGTATAGATCTCTGCCTCTGCAGTCTCAATGCTCAATTATTTGCCATTTAAACAAATCACTTTGTTTATTAACTCTAGTCACACCTCCCTGCGTGTGACTTGCACAGCCTTCCTAAACACTTTCTGTAAAGTCATCTAATGCTTATCCTTCCTTTATTGCAAGTTCTATTTAATTTAGATTTTTTTTTATCCCCCGCTATATTAATAGCTTGCTAGACCCTGCAACAGTCTCCTGTATGTGATTAAAGTTTAATTTACAGAGCAAGAGATACATATTTTTTTTTTTAAGGTAAATTACATATGATTGAAAGTGAAACCAATTTTTTTTTATATTTTTCATGCAGGCTCTGTCAATCTGAGCCAGGGGAGGTATGGCAAGGGCTGCATAAACAGAAACAAAGTGCTTTAACTCCTAAATGGCAGTGAATTGAGCAGTGAAACCTAAGAGGCATGGTCTATACACTAAAGCTGCTTCATTAAGCTAAAGTTGTTTAGGCGACTATAGGGTTCCTTCAAATATATTTATAATGCTTTCCACACCCACTCCAGGGGGGTATTTCGGGAAGTCCTGGAAAAGATGGCATGCCTGACAGATTTACACATGTAGAAATGTGCTATCCCCACAAAAGTAAATGTTTAGATAGTGTGATAAAGTAAAAAATATACTTATCCTAATAGTAAACAGGACAGCCTCCCAGATGGTGATCTTACATCAATAGGAATAGAAACAACAAAACATGGGAAATGACTGTATAATCTAAAAGAGAACACAAAACAAGAGTGTGATATTGTTATACATTACATATATATGTGCACTAGTAATCTTTGCACTCACAGGATTGAAGATGTTAACGCATTCAAAGGGTGCCTCATCTGTATGTACTCCTTTAAGAACAGGAATTCAGAAGAGGGTTCATAGCACCCTTTGAATGAGTTTACATCTTCAACACTGTGAGTGCAAAGATGACTAATGCACATAGTGTGATATTGTTATAAATTATTTATGTGCACTAGTAATCTTTGCACTCACAGGATTGAACATGTTAACGCATTCAAAGGGTGCCTCCCCCGATGGTGTTGGGGTTCTATGAACCCTCTTCTGTTCTTAAAGGAGTACATACAGAGGAGGCACCCTTTGAATTGTTTACATCTTCAATCCTGTGAGTGCAAATATTACTAGTGCACATATATAATTTATAACAATATCACACTATATTTTTTCTCTTTTAGATTATACAGCCATTTCCCATGTTTTGTTGTTTCTATTCCTATAGATTCACACATGTGCAGTTGAAGATCTCTTCACCTTGCAACATCCTGACAGAGGGAGTCGACAGGTTCCTGGAGAAGACAATCTCCTGTGCTGGGTTTCTCTCTCCTGTTGCTGCACGATGATACCCTGTTTATATCCTTATTAGCCTGGTCTGAAACTGAGAAGAGTGGGGGGTGGGCTGAAGAAACTCCCCTACTCAGAGGCATGCTCAACAATGCAATCTGAGCAAGTTTGTAAAGGTTTAATACAGGGCTCGACAAATTGCAGGTGCCAATCCACTATGGCGACTAGGAAATTTGTCCTGGTGCCAGGGATTTGTGAGCCCATTTAGCCCCTGAGGTGACTGATATTGGAGGCAGGCGGCTGGGTATTCTATCAAAATCCCTTCATTCAGAACTGCACGAAGCAGTCAAGCAAGACGGCTCACGAGTGAGGAGGCGGCAATGGAGTTGTGAGCTTGCTGCTGTGCTCCCTCTCGCTCCCCGCAGGGATGCCAGGAGCCGAAATATGACGTCAGGGACAGTATCCACTCCAGCTCTCCCAAAAGATAGGGAGGCTGGGTGGACAAATTTAAATAAAACAAATTATAATTTGTGAGTGTATGTGAAAATGTATGTGTGTGTCTGTAAAACGCCACGCTGCACCAATCAACATCTCCTAATAGAGATGCATTGTGAATTTATGCACCTCTATGGGAAGAATGAAGCGCCTCTATTCAAAGCATGGAGATGCTTACCATAGGTGCTGCACATTGTGCAGCAATGACCCAGGAAGCACCTCTAGAGGCAGTCTGTGTTACTAGGCAGCAATGTAACCATTGCCTTTTGTCTGAAAAGACAGTGTTTACTTGGAAAAGCGGTTACGGACAGGCTTTAGTCTTCAGAACAACTACATTAAGCTGTACTGGTTCTGGTGACACTAATGTGCCTTTAAGAATTGTATTTGTGACATTGAAAAAAACCTGCCTCCTAACCTTTTTAGCTGGTTCTTAGATTCCAAGCAAATTTGTCAAGCCCTGCTTTAACTAACTAACACATAGTCTTAAAAGTTTGTTTGTTTTATTTTGTTTTGTATATTTGTTTAAAGTGTTTGCATGCTGGTTAAAAAAAAATGTCATGTGATGCGTGTCCATTTTAATCAAAGTACCATAAAACCTTTTTATGAACTCACGTGCAAACTAAAAGACGGCTTCCTGTATCAAATAAAAATGAGTCATGATAACTAAATGGCACTTGATAGGTAACTACCAGTGAGAGCTTTGTGTTGCACACAACTCCCTTGCAGTGGAAGCCAACAACTGCGTTCTGGATATGGCAAGACGTATAATCCATTCTTCATTTTTTTTCTCTCCAAGTTTAGTACTCGATCAGCTTAGTCTTGTGTGGCATCAATCAACATTTTTCAGTAAATTGGAATTTCTCAAGATAAAGGCTGCAAGGGCAAAACCAAACATTATATAATAAGAAATTATTTTTCTTAAAGTGGCAGTGCATCACAAAAATCCATATCTTTTAACATTGTCAAAAGCACATTAAAACTAATATAAGCATGTAAATTAGTCTAGCATTCCAAATTAACTTAAACACGTATCCTTCATATGCAAAACATAAATATACTTATAAATGAAACTTTATCTCAGACAGGAAGCTAAAATTAGTGATACAGGTCATCAATCTATATTTTCTAAACAGCTATGTAGAACTCTCAAACTGATACCTGGAGTCTTCCTTCCAGGTAACTTAAAACTATTCTTAAAGAGATCATTTTGATTCTCAACAAACAATTAATCTCTATAAGATCCTTCGCTCACATAGTGTGTCTCAGCTTCTATACAAACTATATTAACTGCTCCCCTACATTAGAGTACTTCAGAGATTGAAGGTACAACACCTATGTAATGGTCTAGGTCATACCAAATGAGTTTCTGTAGGTAAGCCTCCTTTGTAATGCAATTTTGTAAAGAGGTGTAAGTATTTCAGATGGCCACCATGTCCTAAATACCTGTATACTTGGGACATTTCTTTAGTTCTGAAAACCTGTGAACTCAAAACAGAACCTTCCAGAAATCCTGTCTTTTATCAACTTCTCATTTTCTACCTGTCTATACTGTGACTCTAGCAAAGATGGCTTAGATTAACCACGTCTATGGCAGGTATTGACACCTCTGTTTTTGGGGGAGACTGTGTTTTTAACCCGAACGTGTTCCTGACCCTATAGTGTCCCTTAATTACATTTTTTTTCATCCTGATGTCTTTTATGCATTGCTTATTCGTATATTAACTTGCATTTTACAGCACGCAAGAGGAAGATTAGTTTGGGATCATATCCTTTATGATTAGGATTCATAGTGTGTGCCAGTAAGAGGAGACCCAAGCATTGGTAGCCAATCGTGGTTGGGGTAAAAGGGGACTCTTCAAGCACCATAACCAACCACTATGGTTTATAATAGTGTTTATAGTGCAAAGAGGCTATGGGTGCAGTCCCTCCACTTTCTGACCAAAAACACAGATCTTCCCGACACTAAAGTTTCTCCAACATTGCTCTTTCTTATAGGAAAACCATATAGATTAAAGTAACTTGGGAAAATAACTGATAAATCATTATATAAATTTAATTTTAATCATGACCATCTGTTTATATTCTTTGGACACAAGACAAAGCTGGATATTTACAGTTAGATACCCTAAAGTGCCTATTTTAATGTTCATATCTAAATTAGTGTTGTTAAAGGAACACTGTTGGCACCATAACTACTTAATCTCATAAGTGGTTATAGTGTCTGGTGTTCCCTTGTGCTGTCCTTCCATTCAGCATTAAACACATTTTTTTTATGTGTAATGCTAAACAATAGTCCCCAGCAATCCATCCCATTTGTGCTGCTTGGACTATGGTGGAAGTATGAGCCTGAGCAGCAATTGGTGGCTGTGATTGGTTGTGATTTCAGATATGAATTGGGATGGCTTCAATGAAGTATGTAATCTCTGCCTTAGCCAGGGACCCCTATTCAGTGTTAACTACTCAAAAAGGGACAGTGCCAGTGGATACCAGGCACTATGACATAATCAATTAGATGAATTGGTTATGGTGCCTAGAGTGTCCCTTACAGAGTCCTTGGGCTCTGATCCCTCAGATTTGTGTCTGTTTTTGAACTTGGTCTATTGTCACCTGAAGCCATGCCCCCCTGCTGTGGACTGGTTCAGGTAATTTAGAGGTGGATATATATGATGACGTTTAGGACTGGAATGTGCAGGCAGACTCTAGGGATTGTATTTAATTAATGTTATTTTAATACCACGGGATGTATTATCTTGTATAATATTTTGTTTTCTCAAATCATATTATTGTATTTACTGTTTTTAAACCTGAGCTTAGTGTTTTATTTTCTTGTTTGTTTTTTTAATCAGAATTGCTTTTATTTTAGGGCATACATTTTACATGCTAAATGTAATCCTTTGAATAACAGTTTAACTACAAACTATTTTCTTTGACATCCATAGAGTCATATTATTTATTGCTGGTTACATGTGTAGATGGCAGTATATGTATATGTGCCTCATTCCTTTTGTCTGTCACCTAACAGTTCACAGAAGAGAAGCTTGGCCAAGCAGAGAAGACTGAACTGGATGCACACTTAGAGAACCTTCTTGCCAAGGCGGACAGTACAAAACTTTGGACTGAAAAAGTAATGAAGCAGACAGAGGTCTTATTACAGCCAAATCCAAGTAAGCAATTTTTTCTGCAAAAGGAAAACCAGAGGCTCATATGTTTATTAATTTAAAGGGGCACTCCAGACACATAAAGCTCTTCAGCTCTATAGAGTGCTTTATATGTAAAGAGTGTAATCTATTTCACAAAAAGTGCAGATTCCTGTAGAAATTGGCACTTTTCTAAAATAGCATTTAGTCTGCCAGCAGTTAACGGTTGTTTAACTCAATGGGACTAAGCTCAAGAAGCAGGCAATTGCCCAGAGTACCTACCTTGCAAAGACTTCTCATTGAGCTGCATTGAGAATTGGACAGCTGCCGAAAAGTCTGGGAGGGGTTAGAAAGGGAGGACTTGCAAAGGCTTCAGACAAGAGAACTGCAGATTTTGCCATCTGTATTCAGGTATATTCGGAATAAAAAAAGAAGCAATTATATGCCTGTATGTTTTTCTTTTTTTTTTCCCTTTGGAATGTCCTTTCAAATGGACGCTGTAGTAACCAGAACCACTACAGCTTAATGTAGGGGTTCCGATGCTCATAGCATGTCCCTGCAGGCTTTTCAGAGAAATGACAGTGTTTACATTGCTGCCTAGGAACACCTCTTGTGGCAGTCACTCAGATGGCCACTAGAGGGGCTTTCTATCACAGTGTGCAGCACTTACATTCAGTCCAGCGTTGCCATGCTCTGGATGGAGACACTGAACGCTACACATAGAAATGCATTGATTGGCAGAATGTGGTGTTTTGCTGCGCATGTGCAATACCATTGCATTGCTTTCCTGTGGGATTCCCACTAGAAGCAATCTTTAATCGCTTAAAAAACAAAAATAAAACTGCAATGTTTTCAATTGCAGGCTTAAGAGAACAGGGACACTGCACCCAGACCACTTCAAAGAGATGAAGTAGGCTGGGTGTCTATAGTGTTCCTTTAAGGCCACAATATCTGAACTGAAAGCATAGCTGACATACAGGATTTTTCCATTCTGGCTGTTTTGACCTTAGATTTCAAATAATTTGTATTCCTCCCCATTTACTTTGGCATAGCAATGGTTAAAACAAGTGTGTGTTATCGGCACAGCTTTCTAATTAAACCGCAATAATTTAATTGCCTGAAAGGATCCTGCCATTGATCAATGGATTATTAAGCCCGGTGCAAAATACAACTCTGACCCAAAGAGTATATTTGGGTTTTTGATTGGAATGCTGTGTCATAAATATAAAGGAACATTCTAAAGTTACAAATATAACATTTATACTGTTTACTTTTTAAAAAGATTTTATTGTTACAACAGAAAAAAAATAACCACTGGAAAACTTTTATCCTTCAGTATCCTTGGTGCACCTGCTTCCCATTCAATGAAGTTATCCTAGTTGATTACTTTAATCCAGTCTTATGAAGAAGCATTGGGAACCTACAATGCATGTGTGGCAATTGCCAGACTCCCAACAATCGGATGCTCCTCATAGAGAAGTTTAGGATTTTGTTTTGCATCATTGTGCTGGTCATGATGATGCTAAATGAAAAGACCTTGGACTTTCAAAATTCTTAAGAAAAATAGCCTCTAGTAAATATGTTAATATGTTAATCTGATCTGAAAGTCTCTAAAGCTATGATTTCAGACAAGCCGTAACATTGCTGTTTCAGAAAAAAAAAAAGCAATGTTGTACATTGCTGAAAAAAGGATAGAATCTGCACCACAACCCCTTCAATACGCTGCACTGGTTTAAAGGAACACTCCATGCACCATAACCACTACAGCCTGTTTGTAGTGTTCCTTTAATGTGTCCAGAGTCAGATATACTTACTGACATATAAAACACATTATGTCCTAGGCAACCCATTGTTTTGGTGTATCCCTAATTGAC
Organism: Pelobates fuscus; assembly: GCF_036172605.1. Classification (NCBI taxonomy): domain Eukaryota; kingdom Metazoa; phylum Chordata; class Amphibia; order Anura; family Pelobatidae; genus Pelobates; species Pelobates fuscus. Next base: position 64,412,559 of record NC_086323.1, on the reverse strand, counting down.
CCCATGAGCTATTAAACAATTTGCAATCTCTGTTCATAGTTTTTTGTTTACTACTAAAGTGTAGTTGAAGTGAATTAAAAATCAAATTGCAAAAAGGCTAAATTAGCTGTTAGACTTTATTAAATGCAAAACTGAGGAAAAAAAATGAGTTGGCTCTGTCACCTCAAACATACCTTTTTGCAATATTTCTTAAGTTTCTTATGTTCTTCGTTTTTCAGAATCTATTCTTCTTTTCTTCATTTCTGATCTATTTCCCATGAAAACATAAGACAAAGTGGGAAATATTTCAAAGCTTGACACTTGTGATAAAAAGGTGGTGCCCTTTGTGACCGCGGACGTGCCAAGTACATCCAACAAAAAAATGGTGGTTTTTAACACAAAAATCTAGATGCTAAGTTTGGAGAGAGTTCAGAGAAGGGCTACTAAACTGGTTCATGGATTGCAGGATAAAACTTACCAGGAAAGGTTAAAGGAACTTAACATATATAGCTTGGTGGAAAGACTAGACAGGGGGCATATGATAGAAACATTTAAATACATAAAGGGAATAAACACCGTAAAGGAGGAGACCATATTTAAAAGAAGAACTACCACAACAAGAGGACATAGTCTTAAATTAGTGGGGCAAATGTTTAAAAATATCAGGAAGTATTCCTTTACAGAGAGGGTAGTGGAAGCATGGAATAGCCTTCCAGCTGAAGTGGTAGAGGTTAACACTGTGAGGGAGTTTAAGCATGCATGGGATAGGCATAAGGCTATCCTAGACTTAAGATAAGGCCAGGGACTAATTAAAAATATTTTGAAATATTGGGCAGACTAGATGTGCCGAATGGTTCTCATCTGCAGTCACATTCTATGTTTCTATGTTTGGCCAGAATTTGTGAATAGTGGCTACTAAAAAAGACTGGACATACCCCATATTGAATACGCTAGGTTGTCTACTTTTAATAAATATGTACATGTGAGGTGTGATTCAAAGATTTATGACCGATAACAGTGTTACAATTTCACTATTAATACATTTTAAAAATATATATTTTGAAACGGCAATGTCCTACTTGTACTTATTGCCCTATAACTTGCAAAAAAAAAAAAAAAAGCTAAGAACATGTTAACATTAGGTATTTCTAAACTCAGGACAAAATTAAGAAACTATTTAGCACGGGTGTTTTTTGGCGGTTGTAGATACGTAACAGATATGAAAATAATGGTATCTTTAGAAAAGACCATTTAATGGCGAGAAAAACAGTATATGAGAGAGAGGAAAATACAGCTAAACACAAACACAGCAGAAATGTATAAAGAGCCCTGGTCCTTAATGGTAAGAAAATTGAAAAACTGTTCACAAAGAGGTTAAGGCAAGCTCCACTTACTTTGTCAAGCTAACAGAGGGTGAAGCTTGTTTTGAACTCCACCCTTTGTCAAGACTGGCAAGTGTAGGAAAATACATAAGTCAAAATAGTCCCTGCTTTGACTTGTTTTAAAGAGAAACAGATAAGAAAGAAGGGGAAGAGAAAATGAAACAATAGGAGGAAGGTATGTTTAAGGGAACAGAACCGCTTTAAGAGAATAATCCACCTTTGACAATGTCAAAAAAGAGGACCAGCACATCTTATTACTAATAGAGAACAGTATTGCATACTGAAACCTACTTCTATTTCTAATTAATCTCTCTTTCTATAGAGTAGCACGTAATGTGCCAATATGAAAGTACTCTGGTGACTTTTTTAAACTGTTGCTTTTCCTCCTCCTTTCCAAGATGCAAGAATAGAAGAGTTTGTGTATGAGAAACTTGAAAGAAAAGCACCAAGTCGCCTGAATAATCAAGAGCAATTGGCTCAGTATATGATTGATGCTGGGAATGAATTTGGACCAGGAACAGCATATGGTAAGTCCTGTCACTGCAGACACAGCTGGAAAGACACCGCCTACATATATTTTTTCATTTCTGCTATATAATGTTCAGAATTTACATAGGAAAGCATCTTTTATGGTGGAAGAAATGCTTACACTTTGGCGGAGACATCTGTCCTGTCACTTTTGGTGAAATAAAAAAAAAAAAAAAATTCTATTATTTAGGTGTTACGCATTATGTCCCCCCTCCCTGCTAAAAGGTAAGGAGAAGGATGGGCTGTGAAGAAATTTTTTTTGGTTTAATTAAGCAGTGATGCTCCATTTCATAAAGGAAAAGCCATCAATGTGGTGACTACATATTGTTCAGTTGGTGAGTATAGTCCTCTTGTCAGGAGAATTGTAGGACTTTTATGATTGAACAAAGACAGAAAAGAGAGTATAAAAAAAAAAGGGGGGGGGGCGGAGCTTGGCAGCCAAGCCGAACGGACGCACATCAGACGAGCTCCTCATAAAAACGCCTGAAATAAGCCAGAAAGTACAATAAACTCTAAACTTTACCAGCCTTTCAGCCCAAAAGACAAGGGCTTACCTCTGAGGAAGTGCTCCAGCGAGTCTGCGGCGGACCACAACAGACACACCGGGGTACGACCTGAGGCCTGTAAGCGGCCTGCACGGGGGAAGGAGCCGACCCCTCTGCTGACTGTGGTCGAACTACTTGGACCTGGAGGTCTCCCCGACACACTCACTCCCCCCCCCTCCCGGAGAGGGATATCCTGGCACACGGCTCACGCCCCAGGTGCACGGCTACAATCTAGTCTACCCACTCTAAAGGTCCAGCACTACGCAACATGGCAGAAGCCACGTGCAAGTCGGAATGCAGGGCCTCATTGCCGACTTTTGGGCAAAGATTTTGAGCCACGAGAGTGATCAAACGGCGATACCACCGGCAACAAACCAGCGGGTCACCGAGCCACGACCAGCGACTCCAGGAGAAGGCCCAACTGCAGCATGGAAGGCAGGGAGGAGAAGGCGGGAGACCCGACACAAGCCACGGCTGGTCAGTAACAGACCACCAGCGGTGAGTTGCATACCTTACAGGTAACAAGCCCCAGGTCCGCCCGCTCAATCCTCCCCTTCCCTAAAGGTGACCACCGACCCTCCGGGGTGAAAACACCCCGCCGGACGCCCCCAGACTCCCAAACACGACCCAGCCAAACGTCTCTGCTTAGTGGAGTTGGGGAGCAAGGGGGGGATCCCTGATACCTCACCGAATCGCCCCGACAGCAGATTCCAGCAACCACCAACCCTGCAACCCCGGTCAGACACCAAACCCAAAGCAAGCTCACCGTGGGCCAGGGGACTTCTGTCACCTTGTCCTCAGACTCCATCCCGACTGGAAACTGGATGAGCATCAAAGGGGGGGACCCCCACCGACCACAACTTCGGGCACCATTCCTAAGGTTGGAGGGGATCGGTTAAACTGCCCGACCTGGACTTGGCATCACTTCACAAAGACTATACACACCAGGCTCACCACGATGTGTACACTCAGTCGATGCCTGCACCTGAGCTAGCCACCCTATTAGCGAGCAACACACTTTGAATACTCATTAGCGATAGCCTTACATTAAACATACAGAAACTCAAACAACTACCAGTAAATCTCTCACTAGCATATTCTGCATTAGCAACACCCTACTCTATAGCACTAAACCTATATTACCCTTCTCTGTCTAATCTTGTAATCTACTATTCATGTTCAGCTGCATAGAACAACACCCAGATAAGCGACATTACTATATATAAAAAACTGTGCAGTACTCACTAATGCCTAACTATTGTCATGCTATGTTAACAAATGCTTACCCTAACTGTTGTGGCATTGTAAGCCAGATGTGATTTACCCATGCACAAATAAAATAAAGAATATATTAAAAAAAAAAAAAAAAAGTCTTATACAATTAGAATGAGAGAAAAAGAAGACCGAAACCTTGTGTGGAAAGCTAAAATAATGAAGAGAGAAGAGCAAGATTTTAAAATTGAACATTTGTACCAAGCCTCTAAATTTCTGATGTGGCTGTGGTTTCAGCAAACTTTGTATTTAGTGCCAGTGTCCAAATAGTTTACATTGTCAAATACTCTCTATATGTGTGCTCGCGTAGTGCATTTAGCATTTCTGAACTCCAGTAGAGAGAGGTAATCCTATAGCTTTTAATAGCGTGGAATTAATGTGTTTTGTTTGGTTTTCTCAATAGCTTCTTCATTTCTTCATTGCAAACTTGCTTTGGTACATAGTTTAATTATATTGTTTTATATTCTGCATAAACCTGGAATGACCTTATGTCAATACACTTGGTATACAAACATTGAGTCATAAGCATGAAAAACGATATTTATTGCATATGCATAATCGGTTGCCTAAGCCTTCCTTAAGTATAGTGGAATAATCTGCAGAGAGTGTACACTTGAAATGTAAGCTGTTATTAATTGAGGAACAGTTTATATGTGTGAATTTTTTTTTCTGTTTGTGTTGCAGGAAATGCTCTCGTTAAATGTGGAGAAACACAGAGAAGAATAGGAGGGGCTCACAGAGAACTTGTGCAAACCTCCGCTATAAACTTCCTGACTCCCCTGAGAAATTTTATAGAAGGAGATTATAAAACAATGGCTGTAAGTATGGACCGGGCTTTGCAGTATAATAGGTTGATACTAGTGCATGGTACCATATGCCGCCACTTTATGTTGTCTAGTGGTAGCTTCCTTTATTTAACTGTTTGGAATCCGTGGTAGTGTTAAGGGTAACCAAAAGCAAATCCTGTGTATAAACCAGTGCTTGATAACATTGTTCTTTATTTAGGAGTCAAACCCTAGCACATAGAACGCAGCCTAAGTATGAAAGCCTCTCTTTCATGTACCCGGTCTGACTGAAAGCTGTTAGTTACTCTCCATGAGCACTACCTGTCAAACTGGGTAGGGGGATACAGAAGTTCCTCTACTGCGGCTTGCCTGCTTGGCCATGCTACATGCTGTGTCTGTTCAGCGCTCTCCCATTTTGGTCGTCAACCCTAGAACGCGCCACCTGGCCACAGTGCCATTCAGTCCGCCCTTGAATGGGTCCCTCCTATTAAGTGGCACCTGTGGCGGGCTGTCCCCCTCTTAGTATGCCATTGATTTAAAGCAGGGGTAGTCAACCTGATCCCTACCGCCCCTGCCAGCCCATTCATAGCCAGCCTTGCTGTAAGCCGTCTCGAAGCTGGTGAGGAGATGAAAGAGCTCCCTCACCAGCCTGCTAGCATTTGTTTCAGCAGAGGGACGGACCTGGGAGGCTCTGTGTTCCTCCCGCAAGCAGGCTGGTCGATGCGTTGCCGTATGCTACCATGGCAATGCTCTGATACAGTGCTGTGCTCGCAGGAGGACAGGAGAGTCAGCCTAAAGCCGGAGGAGTTGCAGGCTAAAGTGAACATGCCACCACTGGACTACCAGGGCTTTGCAGCATTATGTCCCCCCTTCCTGGTAAAAGGTAAGAAGAAGGAAGGGGGAAACATTAAGATAGATTTTCACATCTCACCCACCTACACACAGCATAGACCCTATGCACCCTTCACACACTGACACATACACGCACAGACTGCCCCTCTCACACAGACACCCTCCTCACATGCACCCCTCACCGACCTATAGCACCCCTCACACACGCACTGCACCTCACAGATACACATAGAAAAGTAGAATAGAAAATAGAAAAAAGGGAAATAAATAGATAATTTAAGTACTTTATTTATTGTTATTGTGGCACTGGTGGGCGGTAAGGATATTTTACCATCAACAAAGATACAAACGTGGGCGGTAGGTGTTAAAAGGTTGACTACCACTTGTTTGTACCAACCTTAGCAAAGCTCCCCTTTTTATAAGAAGTGACTTACAGGGCCACTGAACATGTATTTTTTTTTCTTTAACCCCTTAAGGACTAAACTTCTGGAATAAAAGGGAATCATGACATGTCACACCTGTCATGTGTCCTTAAGGGGTTAAACAAGGCTTTCAAATGCAGCCAAAATGTCTCAAGCTAGCATGTTTGCAAATTGCATGCTCTCTTTCTCTTCACATTACTTATACCTGAAGTGTTACAATAGCATTATTTTCCATACCTTTTATAACATTAACATTTGTATAATTTTTGGATGCATTTTTAAATATGCCATTTCTGTTAGAGGCAATATTTTTGAAAGGTAGCTGAAAATCCCTTATCTGCCACTTGTCTGTCTGTGTTACTGCACAGTAATTTCAAACTTCATTATCTGCTTTCTTTTTGAACCTCAGAGAGAGAAGAAATTGTTGCAAAATAAAAGGCTGGATTTGGATGCAGCTAAGGCTCGCCTGAAAAAAGCCAGGACTGCAGAAGCAAAAGCAGCAGTAAGTAGAAATTTTGACAAAAGACTGGAAAAAAAATGTCAGCCTGTTCTTTGTGGTTATTAAGTATACTGAACAGCTGACCTGACAATCTGCAGCATTCTGTGGTGAACAATCGGAAAGTCCTGGATTAGTTGTGTAGATACAGTTTCTAATGTGTAAAAAGCACAGGGAAAATATAGGTGCAGTAGATACATTCTAGAAAAAGTATCATACCCGATACAAGCAATCAGATTTTTGAATAATTCATTTTTTCTATACACTTAAGTTTAATTCACGGTTATTGGTAAATACACATTTAAGAAGGGGAAAAAATACTGTAGGAAAACTCAGTGCAGATTTTGTATAACTATGCAGAGTTTGTATGTTTGCGTTCCTTTTCCAATAGAGGATGTGGAGAATATTACTTTTAAGATCATTGTAACTTCTTAACAAGGGGGTTTCTAGTGACGCACCATTGCTTGATGTTAGTATTTTTATTAACTACTAATACCTAACAATTTTATTGAGTACGCCCCTATTCAAACTACTCGTTAGCCCTGTCTTTCAGGAGACCTAACCGTTTTTTTATCTTTTACGCTTACTTTTTCTCATACTCGTTCAATACTCTACGTTATCTTTACTTACTCGAACATTCCAAAATTGACAGTGATCGGAGAGTGCAGCTGCTATGATTTGGCATTCCTGAATGCTTCCTAAAGGCGCACATCATACCAATGTTAGTGTGTTTCCAGTTACTATTCTGGGCTTGTAATACCATGTACAATATGTTATTATATTACTTTGCCTCTATTGGATGTTGTATAACACAACATCTCATGGGCACTATATTGATTATGTCTCTACTTACTGGTCTATTCATAAATAGAGAATTAAAAAACCTCTGTTAGGGCTTATTGTGCAATAGACACATTTTTTTTTTAATATGTATTTATTTTGAAATACTTTTGGTACAGAAATCTGTTCTTTGCACAAGATGGATCCTTCTTGTGGCACTACTTTGAACTACATAGATCATTAACACAATTTCTCAATTTTTGCTAGCCTTCCAGAGTATTGTGTGTATGTGTAACAACAAAACCCTTTGCACGTAGTGTCTACTGGTTTCAAACCTCCCCTGACTCCAAGAATAAAAACTCACTGCCCCTGGTACTTTTACCCCTGTGGCATGTTTTCGGGCATAATATGTACCAATAATGAGTAATTAGAATAACTTGATTAGAGTTTTCCACATCCAAAGTGTGTGTTACATAGTTACATAGTTACATAGTTACATAGTTACATAGTTACATAGTTACATAGCTGAAAAGAGACTTGCGTCCATCAAGTTCAGCCTTCCTCACATATGCTTTTGCTGTTGATCCAAAAGAAGGCAAAAAACCCAGTCTGAAGCGCTTCCAATTTTGCAACAAACTAGGAAAAAATTCCTTCATGACCCCAAAATAACAGTCAGATGTCTCCTTGGATCAAGCAGCTATTAGCCCACTAATTAGAAATTGTATCCCTATATGTTATGTTTTTGCAAGTATTTATCCAATTGCAATTTAAACATCTGTATAGACTCTGACAAAACCACCTCTTCCGGCAATGAATTCCATATCCTTATTGCTCTTACTGTAAAAAAACCTTTTCTTTGCCTTAGATGAAATCTCCTTTCTTCAAGCCTAAATGTGTGACCTCGTGTCTCTCTCACTTGCCAGAAGTGTCTTCACTACATCGGGGGAAGACATTTTTTCATCTCATCTGTTTTATTATTCTTAGACTAGTTTTTCCTATGTATTTTCTTCAGCTTGACAAAACCTGAAAGGCGGAGCTTAATTCAAGTTCCACTGCTTTTGTCAAGGCAAGTTTAACCATAATGATTGCCTGCCTGACTTGTTGCGCATGGAGAGGGTGGGTCAAAGAAGGCAAAGAATTGGTGTCACTGCCAGGCTGAGGTAGATTGCGGCTGTAAAAAACAGATCTGGCACCAAGATAAATTGTTGACTAAAATGTAAATAGGTGGGACTAAGTGGACAAAAATTACAATAGGGAGAAGTTAGGACACATAGAGTTTGAGGAAGATGTAGGGATATATACATACATCATAGCCCATGACAGAGCAACTTGAAAATAGTAAATAATGGTACAAGTTAGGGATTTATTTACTTTGAAGTAAATTCCACTTTAAAGAAACACTATAGGGTCAGGAACACAAACATGTATTCCTAAACCTATAGTGCAAAACCCGCCATTTAGGTGGCTTGCCCCCCTTAGCCCACTTAAAAGTTAATAAAACTCACCTTATTCCCAGCTCCAATCAGGTCTGCCGGAGCTTGCTCCGCCCCCATTGGTGACATCATCAGAATTGCAGATTTTTAGCCATTCCAATGCTTTCCTATGAGGAAAGCATTGGATTGGCTAAAATTGGCAAGGGGGCAGGGCCAAACACCATTTTGGCCAATTAGCACCTCCTCATAGAGATGCATTGCATCAATGCATCATTATGAAGAAAATTTAGCATCCACATGCAGAGCGTGGGGACGTTTAACGGCAGAGCTGCCTACTGTGCAGCACTGAACCAGGAAGCACCTCTAGTGGCCGTCTAAGGAGTGGCCACTTGGAGGTGTCCCTAGGGGCAATGTAAACACTGCCTTTTCTCTGGAAAAGCAGTGTTTGCATGAAAATGCCTGCATATAATGATTCTACTGACCAGAACAACTACATTAAGGTGTAGATGTTCCGGTGACTAATAGTGTCCCTTTAAGATGTTTTGTTTTTAGATGTGTTTAGAGGAAAGTTTTACTGTGCATATTTACGGATTCTTTATATTTTTATCTTTTCTCTGTGTGTGCTTAAGCAAGTAGACAGCCCTCTGCCTGAAGGAGATAACAGCTTTATGGTAAACTTGTCTTACATGCTCAGCGTCTTGCATGTAAAATGGCTAAAGGTTTGTTGGCCTACATCAAAACCTCATTCTGTCCATCGTGGGTTCTCTTGCATGTTAAAACATTAGGCACATGTTAAAATGTGCCACACCAGTCTCTGCTGGACTTTTTCTGTTGCTGCTTTTAGTTTCAGCATTTGCTGATTATTATTATTTTTTTTTTTTTTTAAGATTATGAATTCCTTAGATTGGAAACAAAGATTTTTATTATTAATGATTAATATGTGTTAAAAAAAATTGAATTTGTTTCTGTATCCACTGCAAGAGAATTCACATCTTCATATATTTTGTAAATGTAGCTGTAAATGAGGAAATAGTCTGTCGTTTGTTAATTTATGAAATTTCCTAGTGCCTCTGTAGTTACCATTGCAGCTTTGTTTGTTTTTAAAAAATAAATTGCAGATTGTAAAGAGTAAATACATACATCACTTCATTCCATCGGTATTTTTCCTGTTTGCATTTTACACCATTTTGTTCATCTGCTAGATATTACTCTTACACTGCCAGAGGATAGAAGGACACTTTAGAACAATCAGTTGATTACGATGATGGCAACAATGCAAATTGAAAAGGAATTCTGTGCTCATACTTTAAACTTTATTCACTAAACTATGAGATGCCGTGAGTCTTTACATGCTGGTGATCTACTCACCCCAACCACTCTTTAATGGTTAAACACATATGGATTAAGCCTTTCCATAACCTCAATCTAGTTCCTAAATTACTGCTCTGGTTCACTGGTAGTTTCCTTTTTCAATTTATTGCTGCAGGTTTTTTTTGTCTAGTGTCACAAAGGAGTTTGTGTGTGTTATCCTAGATAACCTAATTTCTCTCCAGCTGCATTATTTAGATACAATCCTGTTTTTCTTTCAAATAAGACACCATAGTCTGATTCAAACCAAGCATGACATTTTAACCCAAGTGTATAATCTGCAGATCTTGCATTTATGGAAAATCTAACTCGTTTGCTCAAAGATTTTGGGAAGATGTAGTTGATGTCATTCAATTGACGTTAAAAGCTTTTACCTGCCCAGTGTCTGTCCTATATTTGCATTTGAAATATATTTATAATAACACACATATAGTCTTAATATAAAGTGTGTGTATATATATATATATATATATATATATATATATATATATATATATTTTTTTTTTTTTTTGTCACTAGTAATTTGAGGTATTTTTTTTTTGTTTTTTTTTTTAAAACATACATTTTTCATACTAGGTAAAGCAATGGGCTTCATATTGAGTTGAGTATTATATATTTTTATTTTAATGCTAATCAGATGTGGACTGAGGAGGTAACAAAGGTGAGAATATATTCCAATATTCTATTAAAATGACATTTGATACCTACACCTTCTATGCTGTATTATTTGCACCGAACTGAACAATTGTTTAGGGGGCATACTAAGCACCATAACGACTCCACAGCACAGAAGTGGTTATGGTGCCAGAAGTCCCCTGGTGCAGTAGTGTTACACCACCAAAAAGGACTGTGATTTAAGGGATTCAAAAATATATAATTGTTTTATGTATAACTGAAATGGTGATGCTTAAAGAAAATCTGCCATAAAAATATACGTTATTTAAACTTTGACTTAAGGATTATAATGTTACATTTTGATTGAAATAGATGCATTTCTGTGAAATCACAGCAAAAATAATGTGCTATAAAGTTGCCAATGTGTGCAGTTCTGTAACAGTCATTTTTAATTTCCTGCTTTTGTCAAATCTTAACACTTTGCTTTCCCTTGTGTTCTGCGCTAAATAAGTATATTGAATGAAATTCTAAAGGCAGGGTCTCTGAAAAGGCAGCGTTTACATTGGAGAGGCTACAGGGACAGGCCGTTGGCACCTGAACAACTATATTAAGCTGTATTTAAGAATTGGATACTTCTCGTAAATTAAACTTCACTAGTTTAAAAAAAAAAAAAAAACACCTGTCTCCTAGATTCTGAACAAATATGTCAAGTTCTGTACTAAGAAATATTTCATATTGTATAATGACTTTTAATTGTAAGCGTATTTTGATACAGCTAGAAAATGCTAAACCGGTACAAACTTTATGGCAAGCACCATGTCTTAACTTATGAAACCACAGTTTGAAGGATCAGTTTGACTGCATACATTCTATATGTTAAAACATGTATATGTGATATGACCAGTATTGCTAAGTTTGGGAACATTCCTTGTGACTGAGTTAATATAGAAATCCACATGATGAATCATGTTTATAACTGAAATTTTCTTTTTCAAGTCTGAACAGGAGCTCCGAATCACTCAAAGTGAATTTGACCGGCAGGCTGAAATTACCAGACTTCTGTTAGAAGGAATAAGTAGCACACATGTAAGTATTTTGTGGTTTTCAGGAAAAGTGAGTGCATGGTTCTTTTTTATTTCTGTATACTGGTGTGAGGACCAGAAGGTCTTTCGATATGTCGAGTCTGCGCCTCCACTTACCACAGAATATCGCAATGTCGTCCTTTCTATTTCTTCAGTCAGGTGTGCCCCCTATACAGTGGCGATGTGCACTTTTCATTTGTGCCACTAGATTATTGCAATAATACTAAAGATAACTTTGAAACATCTATAAAATTTTAATTGGACAGAATGAAACTGAAAGCTTAGCTTAGACTGGATAAGCCTGGATATTTTACCTTTGATTATAGAACACTGAATAATTTGAAAACTCTTGTATGTCCCAGGTAGAACATTATAGAACAATACTTGGTGTCAAAGAGAAAACTGTAGAACTATAAAATGCAAAGGGTCATTCAGTTGAGGAATAGTGTTATTAAATTGCAAAGTCTAACATCCGCAACATGAGTTAACATCATTAACTCTCTGTGCAAGGTTTTACTGCAGCTAGAACAACTATCGAGCTCTGCTGATTACAGTTTTATAGGGTATTAATCTAGCTCTAAAAGTAAATGTTGTCATGTGAAAAGGATGACAACACCACCAATTAAGAGGTGATTTGTCATAAAAGAATCACACCTTAAAGGACCACTCTAGGCACCCAGACCACTTCAGCTTAATGAAGTGGTCTGGGTGCCAGGTCCAGCTAGCTTTTACCCTTTTTTTTATAAACATAGCAGTTTCAGAGAAACGGCTATGTTTATACTGAGGGTTAAGCCAGCCTCTAGTGGCTGTCTCATTGACAGCCGCTAGAGGCGCTTGCGTGCTTCTCACTGTGAAAATCACAGTGAGAGCATGCAAGCGTCCATAGGAAAGCATTATGAATGCTTTCCTATGCGACCGGCTGAATGCGAGCGCACTCCTGCCGCGCATGCGCATTCAGCCGATGACGTCGCGAGGAAGAAGAGGAGGTGGAGGAAAGCTCCCAGCCCGGCGCTGGAGAAAGAGGTAAGTTTAACCCCTTCCTCCCCCAGAGCCCGGCGGGAGTGGGTCCCTGAGGGTGGGGGCACCCTCAGGGCACTATAGTGCCAGGAAAACGAGTATGTTTTCCTGGCACTAGAGTGGTCCTTTAATTGTAAAGGATAAAAAGCCATTTCATGTTTATACATATATAGTATAAATGACTTACTTTGTCTATAAACATGCTAACTGGACTCTTTTTCTAATCCATGAGCAGCCAAAAGTTAGCTTCTCTATTCTTGTAGAAAGATGACCTCCAAGATACTTTGCCAGACTTAAGGTATAGGATCTGCGTTGAGGCCACCCATGCTATAACCCACATTTGGTTTCTTTTGCCAAGTGTAGATTTTAGTATAGTATCAATTCTTGGAGAACTTGATGGCTGTATATGAATACAAATATGATTATTTCCAAACCTGTACCTTAATGTATCCAATACAGGCACATCATCTTCGCTGTCTGAATGACTTTGTGGAAGCCCAAATGACTTATTTTGCACAATGTTATCAGTACATGCTGGACCTCCAGAAGCAGCTTGGCAGGTAAACCTTTTTACTGATAACAATGGCTGATCTTTCCACTTAAACACTTAACAAGGATGTAAGTATATGCACTCAAGCAACAAGAACCGAGGCAGCAACTAATTCCACACAGAAAAGAGTCATCATTTTCATCTCTTTGGATCATGGATTTCTTTAACCTTGCTGCTGTTGCTTAGTAATTCCTCTAAAAAACGTTATTTTTAAACTTTTAAGGCGGTCATTTTTTATGAATGTACTGAAAGCTGGTAGAGCATGTATTGTCACTAGAGATAAGCATATATTTGTATATATTCTAAACCATGTGTAAATGTGAGAAATGACCATTAAAGGGAGACTATAGGCAAACATCCACTTTATTTCAATGCTCCCCCCATTTTTACCCTTCATATGGTAAGGTATGTCTTTTTGCTGATGATACTAAGATATGTAACAGGGTTGATGTTCCAGGAGGGATAAACCAAATGGCAAATGATTTAGGTAAACTAGAAAAATGGTCAGAGTTGTGGCAACTGACATTTAATGTGGATAAGTGCAAGATAATGCATCTTGGACGTAAAAACCCAAGGGCAGAGTACAGAATATTTGAGGAAAGGGATTTAGGGGTGATTATTTCTGAGGACTTAAAGGTAGGCAGACAATGTAATAGAGCAGCAGGAAATGCTAGCATAATGCTTGGTTGTATAGGGAGAGGTATTGGCAGTAGAAAGAGGGAAGTGCTCATGCCATTGTACAGAACACCGGTGAGACATCACTTGGATTATTGTACGCAGTACCGGAGACCATATCTTCAGAAGGATATTGATACTTTAGAGAGAGTTCAGAGAAGGGCTACTAGACTGGTTCATGGATTGCAGGATAAAACTTACAAGGAAAGGTTAAAGGATCTTAACATGTATAGCTTGGAGGAAAGACGAGACAGGGGGATATGATAGAAACATTTAAATACATAGGGAATCAACACAGTAAAGGAAGAGACTATATGTAAAAGAAGACAAACTACCACAACAAGAGGACCTAGTCTTAAATTAGAGGGGCAAAGGTTTAAAAATAATATCAGGAAGTATTACTTTACTGAGAGGGTAGTGGATGCATTGAATAAGCTCCAGCTGAAGTGGTAGAGGTTAACACAGTGAAGGAGTTTAAGCATGGGTGGGACAGGCATAAGGCTATCCTAACTATAAGATAAGCCCAGGGACTAGTGAAAGTATTTTTAAAAAAATTGGACAGACTAGATGGGCCGAATGGTTCTTATCCGCCGTCACATTATATGTTTCTATGTCTATATGAAAATATTGCAGTTTTGAATTACCACACATGTGCACTAACCTTCCTATGGGACACTTTCAGCTAAGCTTTCCCATAAAGACTAGTGTTACGAAAGGGTAATTAAACAAAAAACCTTAACAGCCAACAGACCGTTATGAATAAAATAAAAAAAAGTCCTTGTTAAATTACCAATGCTGCTCACTTACAATGTCATTCCCAAATTGGAATATTTATATTATTGACCATATACATTACTGGCTCAAACACCTATTGTTCGATAGGTAATCTGGTGTTTACCTCCAATCGGCTCTGCCTACTTTGTCCCTTTCACAGGTGATCTTGCAACTTTCCTTCCCCTAAAGGAGATGAATGGTGAGAATGTGGTGTGCACGTAGCAGGTCCACTATTTTTTTTTTTTTTTTTTCAACTCTCTATCTCAGATATAATCCACACATAATCATCTCACCTGTTTTCTTTCCCTGACAAAACAATTTTTATTTTAGTTTAAAACCTTCTACTTAAATGAGATTGCCTTGAAACACAGCAAGAAAAATCTGATGGTAATTTTCTGTGTTTGGTTTTAACAGCTTCCCATCGACGTTTGCATCCAACAATAATCAGTCTTCCTTAACGCCTATGCAAAGTGGTTCTCTTCCTTCAGTCTCTGCCGGCGCTTCATTACCTGACATGAGTAATTCTATAGTTACATCAGGATTCATTGAACTGAAAGCATCGAACGGCAGCAGAAAGGCCAGAGTTCTCTATGATTATGATGCTGCAAATAGCAGTGAATTGTCGCTTCTCGCGGATGAGGTAAGATTTTCTGTTACACACCTCACTGCTCCAACTAGACAAGCTAATCAACTTTCCACATAAAATTAAATATTGCACATCAAGTGTTCTCATTTATCCTGTGAAATTTTACAGGATAAAGCACAAATTTACCTTTTTCAGACCTTCATGTTGTTAAATATACTATGGGATAGTATTCAATCAGGTATCGCAATTTGGAGTACAGAATTGGGATGTTTTACATATCTACTGTGCTTCCTCCTCTAAACCCCCTCTCCCCCCATTACTCAGGTGAATAGCTATCACTCAGTTCCCTTTGTGCAGGCTTCCCCAAACTCTGGCCCTCCAGATGTTGCTGAACTAAAACTCCGATGATTCTATAAATGAAATAGATAGGGTGAGAATCATGGGAGCTATAGTTCAGCAACATCTGAAGGGCCGGAGTTTGGGGAAGCCTGCCTTTGTGTGTTTCTCCTTTTAGATTGCAGGCTTGTTTGAGTAGCTCTCTCTTCACATACTGTTCCTTTTTGTTAGTAGTGTTTTGTTATTATAGAGTGCGCCTTGTTGACCTATGGTGCAGCACTGTGAAATATGTTGGTGTTATATAAATTATGGAAATATATAAGCATGATCATATTACACAGCATTGCACAATGGAATGCATGTTGTTTTTACAAAAAAGATGATACATATAGCATGATATTTATGCATAGGTGCCTTCACATACATGTCTGGAACCAGCAACAATAGTGTCAATTTAAGTGAGATCTTTGTAATTCAAAATGTTTCATTTTATGCTTTCTAAAATCTCAGTACTTCTAGGCTTTATTTTCTGTTTTAGTTTATGTCTCCAAACCTTTACAGTGCTAGAAACATTTTCATAAATTGTATGAAAATATAGTATTACAAAAATGGACACTTGTCCTTAACCCCTTAAGGACCAAACTTCTGGAATAAAAGGGAATCATGACGTGTCACACACGTCATGTGTCCTTAAGGGGTTAAAGCCGTTTATGACATTCTCACCCCACCAGATGTGTTCATGCATTATTAAAACATGTTCTAAAGTAAAATGTTTTGTGGCAAAACCAGTTAGATTGCTGACATTGATTCTATTCTGTACAGTCTGTATTCCATACTAGATAATTTTTACAAAAGTCTCTGTTTATTTCCTAGGTCATAACCGTTTACAGTATGCCTGGAATGGATTCTGATTGGCTAATGGGTGAGAGAGGAAATCAGAAAGGAAAAGTGCCAATTACGTACCTGGAGTTACTTAACTAAATTGACTGATATTTCCCAAAAGTGCCGGTTTTTCAGAAAAAAAAATTATATATATTTATATGCAATTTAACTCCAGTATAAGAGTCTTCCGTGTTTATATGTCTTAAACAAATTTGAGCCATATGAAACTGGCCTCTGACTGAACTGCCAATTCTCTTGCATGGAACAAAAAAATCCTTTATTACATACGTACATTTTTATGGTCTTACTCTCTCAATTTGAAGAAAGTGGGTTTTTTTTTTCCCCTTTTCTACTGACCTTTCCTTATTAACAAACATTTGTCATGAGTTATGAATTGGAAGTAGGGATATAATTTTCTAATGACTGTGTGGTTGGTGACCAGTTTATTTTCTTTTCCTATTGTTTTTCTATGAGAAATGTGGCTGTGTGCCAAATCTTTTATCTAAAGAGGTTGGAGTAGAGTGGATTTGAAACCACGGTTATGCTGTGGCAAACATGCTATTATACCACTGCCAGATTGTAGTTTGTGAAAATCAGGTTTCCGTTTAAGGTTTAACAGCAGCTGTTACATTTTTTTTTTTCAATCATCTGACTTTTTACAGGGTTACTACATGACATTTAATTTGCAGAACTGCAACAATTATGATGTACTAGACAATTAAGGAATAATTTTCTATGTTTAAGGGGACACTATAATCACCAGAACCACTGCAGCGTAATGTTGTGATTCTGGTGTCCATAGCATGTCCCTGCAGTGTTGGCACTGAAAGCGATGCCTTTTGAGAGAAAAGGCATTGTTTACATCGCTGGCTAGTAACACCTCTAGTAGTAGTCACTCAGATGGCTACTAAAGGTGCTTCCTACTTCAGTGCTGCACAGTGTGAAGCACTGGTGTTCAGCGTCTTCATGCTCTGCATGGAGACGCTGAACATTCCCTATAGACATGCATTGATACAAAGCATCTCTATGAGGAGATGTTGATTGGTGCTTCATAGTATTTTGCTGCACATGCGTAATAGCCTTCGGCATTGGATTGCCTGAGATCATGAAGATGGATGATCCAGCCATGGAGGCGGGGTCTGCCGTATTGAGACCAATGCGACCTGGGAGAAAAGGTGAGTAAAATCACACAGAGGGGCCCATCACGTAGATATCTACTTCAGCACTACAGTGTCAGGAATACATGTTTGTATTCCTGAAACTATAGTGTTCTTTTAACCCATAATATCATCTGTATGTCTTCAACATATCATTTTATTGGCCAACACCATACTCTGTCACTTGGGAATTTAGCTCAGTGACAAAGTAAAGTTACATGTCTATCTCTCCTTTACAGTCTCTTGTCTGTTGTATATTAGAAGCTTAAATCTCCTGGAACTAACATAAGGTAACGGGTAAAACAAATAAAAAAAATGTACCTTACATCTTTTAGAATGCCCTAATTCAAAATACTTTGTAATGGTTACAATGTTTCAGTCATCTGCCAAAAGTTATGTATTGGGTAAGGTTAGTGTAGGTTTAAGAGTCTAATCTATATATGCGTTGGATTGCTTGCAGGAGTATAGATTAAAACATACTTACTTGAAGCTAGCTTATGTTCCTCCAGGATGACCGTTGCCATTGAAATACAAGCATCCGCCTTATCTCAAATGGTCTGTGAGGCATTGCAAATAGTCCTGCATGCTAGATGCTAGAGATCATGACATAGGATGCCTACTACATAACACATGAATGTTTATTTTGCTTAGTGAATATAAGTGAAAATATGCCAGAATGTAGTCGCAGCCAACACACACTCCAGTTTTTGTATTGTTTTATAAATATATTTAAATTTACTTATAAACTAAATATAAATGTAGGGATTGAAACAACATTGTTACAATATTAAGCGAAAAGAATGCAAACGCTATTGAAACATGTATAAATGTAACTGTAAAATAAAGAATGATTCCATGGTCTTCCCACCTCCTTGTTTGTGCTATATTTGATTTACAGGCATTCAGTGTGTTTTTATGGGAAGTGTCTTTAACTAGTCAAAATGCCTTTCTTCTTTTGTGTAGGTGTAAGCTAGCTACTGGGTATTATACAGTGATTTGTGGAATAGCCACTGTTGATTGAAGTTGCATGAACACATATGGTTGCACAGTTCACTCAAATTACAGTGTTGCTTAAAGGGACATTCCAGACCCATAGAGCACTTCAGCTTACTGACATGCTTTATGTGTGAAGTGTTGTTTTTTTTTTTTGTTTGTTTGTTTTGTTTCTCTTCCATTATACAGAAAGAGCAGATTTCCATCGAAACTGGGCAGTCATAAATTGACCTTGTTCTCAATCAGAGAACTTCCTGATTTATTTAGCTCAATGGAGCTAAACTGAAGCAGCATGCAATTACTTATAGCACCAGCCTTGCTAATGCTTCTCATTGAGCTGCATTGGGAAGCCACCGTAAGTCTTGGCTGGGTTTGAAGACGAGGGCTTGCAAAGGCATCAAACAGGAGATCTTCAGCTTTTGCAAACTGTTTCTTAGATATAACCCCAATGGAAGAAAAAAAAAATATTTAAATGCATGTTTTTATTGCAGGTATATCTACTAAACCAGGATTTGTACTTTTTATTTTTTTTTATACTTGTGTTCCCTTTAATTATATTGTTTGCTCTATACAGTAGCTGTAAAAAATGCTAAAATTATGCATAAGACAAATTGTACTTAATGTGTTCTTAAAGCCGTTTCATTTACTGATCTGTGGATGACTGATTGTTTTTATTTCTCAGATTAAATAAATTCCATTTCACCTGTGTCTTAGAATTATTTTTATATCACATTTACCACAATGTCACCTCAGCTATTTGTTTTGTTGCTTGTTTTTTCTATTTTTTTTTTCTGATAATTTATGTTAATTTGTGTCTGTCAGGCTCATGAAATGGGTATCTTATTTAGTTTCTGCCATTGATACAATATAAATACAAACAAGCTATTTACCTGTTACTCAATTTGTATATTTTAGAATCATACCTGTTAAAGAGACACTCTGGGCATCAATATAACATGTAATAGATTTTGGCTGGCTGTGTGAAGCTGGCCCCCCTACAATCGGCACAAATAAAATAAAAAAATCCACTGCTTTTTGTTTGTTTTGTGTGCTAGATTTGTGCCATTTTTATTAAGATTGCAGTTGTAGTTTGAGTTATTACCGAATTAAATAAAAGTCACCCAGCTCCTGACAACAGCCAAAAGATATGAAACCAGTCTGGTTGGTTAGTGCTAATACTAAAAGCAGCACAAATCTTCAGTTCTACGACACAAAACCACACAAACTTAGCACTAACAAAGCCATTTTGGCCTCAATAATATGCTGTATATGTTTGCATGCTCAAACCGTTTCTGCACCATAAGCCTGCCTCCTTAATCATGCCCCTCATGCCAGAAAGACTTCAAACGTATGGACAGTCTCAGCCCAAACGGCACTGAAGGGCAGCACTGAAAGGCTTTTAATTCACAACCTGGCTGCAGATAGATAATGAAACTATAAATGGGTAGTGATATCCTTACTTTGTGTCTCCCTGGGTGTCCTGTCCTTCTAGTGCAGGATGTTTTGTTATTCAGGTAACTCAGTACTGCCAATGGCTGAGCTGTGTGCAAACGTTTGTAATAAGGGTGCAAGGTTTGAGGCAGATTTATGGTGCAGCATCTGCAAAACATTTATTGGTGCCCCGAGTGTCCCTTTAACTCAGAGAAACTAGTCATACTGATGTAACTTAGATTTGATACATTTGTGTGTTCCATTTAAATTCATACTTCCAGGCAACATATGTATGTTAATACCAATTTAAAGGATCACTATAGGCACCCAGACCACTTCAGTTCAATGAAGTGGTCTGGGCACCAGGTCCCTCTAGTTTTACCCCAGCAGCTGTAAACATAGCAGTTTCAGAGAAACTGCTATGTTTACATTGAGGATTTAATCCAACCTTTAGTGCCTGTCTTCCTGACAGCCACTAGAGGCTGAAAATCTCTTTGAGGACACGCTAAATGTCTGGCCGTGCATGCACATTCAGAACTGACGTCGGCAGGTGGAGGAGAGGTCACCAGCGCCGAGGGAACCCGGCGCTGGATTATGGTAAGTGGCTAAAGGGTTTTTAACACCTTCAGCCCAGCGGGGAGAGAGACCCTCTCTCTCTCTCTCTCCATCTCCCTCTCCGCAACAAGCTAGGAAAAAAAAAAGCCGCCTTAACCCCAGAATGGCAGTCAGATTTATCCTTGGATCAAGCAGTTATTACCCCACATTGAAAGATTATATCCTTGAATATTCTGTTTTAAATGATTAATACTTTTAACATTGTTTTGTTTTGTTTGTTTGTTTCTATTTAAAAGATTCCCATGAAGTTACCCAAATAATTAGGTGAAGGAAATCAAGTTCCAATTAAACAATGAAAAGCTATTTTTTTTTTTAATCAATAAAGTCCAAAGCGAATGTATTAATAAAAAATTCCACGGTGATAAAAGATAAACACACTGTCTCTTACAGAAGAGCGTGGTGAGTAGGCTCGGCCTACGCCGTTACTCACTGCCAAGCTTAGTCACAATTTATCAGGTGGTGATGCTGGAGCCGTTTGCTCTAGGTAGCTGAAGTACACAGGATACAGTGATCCAGTTTCCCTGCAGCACGCTCGGCATAACCATAATTCCTTCTGAGCTCCAAAAGTCTCCGCCCCCTTGTCTCACATCAACGCCTTTCTCTGGTCTGCCCGGCTTCCTCAGGACGTAATGATGTCACTGCCATCTTTAAACATGCTATTTAAAGGTCTGGAGGGTTGTAATCCTTACTGCTGATAGGAACAGCAGTTAGACCTTATTTGCATACTTCCATGCGGTCATAATTAGTCTAGGACGGCAACAGTTCTCATTTTAAAAAAGTATTTGTATTTGGCAATAATAATCCCTATCATAGCAAATTGACATCAAAGTTGAACACTATAATTATACATATAATAAAAACTTCAAAAACAGTAATAAATTGAAACATAAATACACTTTTTACCTCTTATAAAAAAGAAAAAGAAGAAATATACATTACAATACATCTTTAAAATGCACTAAATTTCTTGGTGCAAACAATGTTGAAAGCATTACTCATTTAACCCCTTAAGGACAGAGCTTCAGAAGCTTGTCTTTCACTTAATGACAACGGCATTTTTTGCATTTTTTGCTATTTGCGTTCAACTGCAATTTGCATTTTACTAATTTATTGCACCGACACATATTATATACCGTTTTTTAAAGGACAGAAAGGGCTTTAATTTGATGTAACACATGTATATATAAATGCTTATTTATTATAAAAAAAATACAGAAATATGCAAAAAAATGAATTTTTGTGTTTTTTTTTTTACAGTTTTTGCAATAATAATGTGTACATAATTAGTGCAGGTTAAGGAAAGTAATTAAAAATAAATTCATTTAGTTGTTCTGAATTACAGAATATATAATGTGTCTGGGATTTTAAGTTTTTTTTGGTAGTTACAGGTCACAAAGCACAAGGAGTAAAATAAACTTTTTATGTGGAGCGATTTTAGAATTTGGTATGTTTGTCTTGTAAGCCTAATAGCCATAAAAGAAAACAAAATTGCCACACAAAAGTATATATTTATATAAAGTAGACACCACAGGCTATTTACCTAAGGTTGTTTTGACACTTTCTACATAGCCATTTTACCGCCAACCTCTGCTAAATATTGGAGTAAAATTGTGTTTTTGGGGGGTTTTCGCACACAAACTTATAACAAAGAACTTCTCATGTGTATTTTGTAAATTTGGTGTGTGCTATTCCTGTACAAAGTTTTATTATGTGTTCAGTTACTTCTGCTGAGTACAACGGTACCCCCATTGTATGTCTTTGGCCCTATTTCGTGAAGCTACAGTGCCATATAAGAGACCTGTCCTTTTCAGTATTCACAGTAGAATTTTGAGAGACGGATTTAATGAGCCTATGCTTCCATTTGGGGTATTATAGTAGTTTGACTGTTCAAAAAAACCCCACAAAGGCCTACCATTTGTAAAAGTAGACACTCCAGGGTATCTCGTAAGGTGCATATTGTGCCTTAACATGCCCCCATTTTTTTACCATTACATGCCAAAGTATGTGGTAAAAAATAATTTTGTGCATATTTTACATACGGATTGCATTTTTGCTGGGCATTTTGTATATTTCATGTGTGCCACTAAGTTCAAACCCCCCAAATTATGCTCAGCTAAGTCTTCTGAGTAAAAGGACACCCCCATTGTATGTCTATGGCACTATTTTGTGAAGCTACAGTGCCATATAGGAGACCAAGCCATATCAGTTTTGACCGAACTTTGAATTTTGACGCCGGGCCTATGTGCAATTTCCAAGCATCTTTGCAGGTTTTAAATTCAAACTACCCCACAAAGGCCTACCATTTCTTAAAGTAGACACCCCAGGGTATTTCAAAAGGCATATTTTGAACCTTAGCGTGGGATCATTTTTCCGCTAGCTTGTACCAGGTGTAGTGGTAATAAGCGTTTTTTCTGCCTTTTTGACACACAAAGTGAGTTTGCACAGTATATTTTGCAAACCTTATGTATACTACCACTGTATAATACTTCATATGTTGCTCAGCTATGTCTGCTGAGTACAAAAATACCCCCGTATGTACCTTTGCCAGGTATATGTGGACATCGGAGGGGCACATTTGGGACACAGCCATTCCATTTTTTTTCAAACTTTAAATTTTTACGCTGTGCCCATGTCCCATTTTAGAGTATTTTACCAGGCTATATAAACCAAATACCCCATAAAGCCATACCATTTCTTAAAGAAGACATCCCAGGGTATTTCAAAAGGCATATTTTGAACCTTAGCGTGGGATAATTTTTCCGCTAGCTTGTACCAGGTGTAGTGGTAATGAGCGTTATTAAATGTATTTTTTTACTTTTTAAAACTTTTTTTACTTTTTAAAACTATTTTTTAAACTTTTGTTTTGATTATTCATTTTTTTAAAGTTTCCTAAACTTTCGTAAAACTTTTTTTTACAGATTTAACATTTTTCTAAGCTTTTTTTTTACGTTAACCCCTAACTAGCAGTAAGCAGCACTAACAGTAAATTCCCCATTTTCCCATAACTCCCACCCACCCCAGCTAGCAAAATATTTAATTATACAATATTTAAATTAGTTAATTAAATAAATTTAACCCCTGAGGGTTAAAAAATAAATAAAAGTTAATCGTCAGGGGTTAAAAAAAAAATTAGAACAGTATAATACTGTGATCTGTATTTTGATCACTGTAGGCAGTGATCGACTGGCAGGGAAGGGGTTAATTTTTATTTGGACTGGGTAAAGGGTTTATTTTTTTACATTTTTTACTTAAATGTTATTAAAACTTTTTTTTTAACTTTTTAAAGCGTATTTTTAAACTTTTTTTAACGTTAACCCCTAGTTAGCGTAATACTAAATCCCCCAATTCCCCACTAACTTCCACCCTCCCCAGCTAGCTAAATTTATAATTTTAAAATATTTAAATTAATTAATAAAATAAATTGAACCCCTGAGGGTTAAAAAAAAAAAGAATTAACCCTCAGGGGTTAAAAAAAAAAAATCAGATCTTGGTAAAATGTAATCCCTGCCAATTGATCACTGTAGTCAGTGATCAATTGGCAGGGAATGGGTTATTTTTTTATTAAAATGGGTAAAGGGGGGGTAAAGGGGGGGGGGATTTTAATTTTACTATATTTTCTTTCCACCAGGGGGCAGGATCACTGAAGATCCGTCTCCCTGCACTTCACACAGAACCAGGAAGTGCAGGGAGGCGGAGGTGAGTATACACAGCACATGTGCCCGCTCTGGCATGCTGTCAGAGCGGGCACATGTACTCTGACAGCCCGATCCGGTGCTCCCGGTCTGCCTCTAATGCAGAGGCAGACCGGAGCACCATTAACCCCGCGATCGCCGCGATTGCGGCGATCTGGGGTTAATTTTAACGGGTGACGGACGAGGTCCGTCACTCGTCGTTAACGCATTCCCCTGAGTGACGGACCTCGTCCGTCACTCGTCGTTAAGGGGTTAAAGCAGTCTGCACTATTATGTTTTTGTTTTTTTTTCCATATGCTATGAGAGGTGTTGACCTGGGGCCATCTACTGACTATTGAGTATTACTACAACTATTTCACAATCGATATTTGGTTTGGGCTTACCACCTAAACGTTTACTCTACTATACTGCTCCACTCTTGTTTATAAATTTCTATATGATAAGAGAGCCTTGTAGAAGTAAAGTCTCTGCACAGACTGTCTGAATGTGGCTACAGGCCCATCTACCCCTCTGCCGTATATTATGCAATATCAAACAGGAGGTATCTCAAGACGTTCTAGAAACTGTTAAAAGCTAAGATCCTCTGAACAATTCCCAGATTGAATACTCTGAGGAATCCTTGGCGATGTATACTTTCAGAGATATGGAATCATCGGATGAGGATATTCAGCCTATTTCAGTAGTTCCAGAATCCATTCACATGGACCATTTGATTTCCAGAGTCTGCTGGTCCTTATGCCTGAAAGAATCTTCTAAGGGTGAGCCTTCTACCTCTAGCCTTTTTTCAGATGTCAGATGGTGCAGAGCATCTTTTCCACTTCCCGGTCCCCTTAAGATCCTTAATGGAGTAATGGTTCTACACTGAGAAGTTTTGAACACAAGGGAGTATCTTGGTCTTCATCCATTGAGATTTCAGACACTAGTACCTGGGACTCTGCTCCTAAGGGGACAATGCAGTACTTAGACTGGCTTAATGTTCCACTCTGCCTGTAAACAATGCGGGATCTCTCTGAGACTCCATGGAGTATATGTGGTCTTCATCCTCTCTAAAGCCTATGTGGCAGTAAGACTTCTCAAGTAAATAAAGGATGTTGACTGTCATATTACCTCAGCAGAGAGAGTTTTGATCCAGGTCCTCCACCATAGGTCTGATAAGATGGCACAAGGGAAGAGGCTAACTTTCCTATAAAAATTCCTAGTGATAACTATGAATACCATCCACTAGGGTTGAAGAACTTTTCTCCAAAATCGAATACGTTCAGGAAAGGGACAACTCACCATTCAACACTACTCTTCTGCATAGGTTGCAGGAGCCAATATCAATCATCCTGACTGTTCCATATTGGTACCCAGTCTATAGTTTCCACTTCTGCTTATCTTCTTCAGTACCTTCATGGGATCTCCCGAAAAAGTTCTTCCTTCTTCCATCAGGTCCAGTGCTACTTTCCTCATTCGGAAGGTTTGGGATATTGTAAAGAAGGGCTTCAAGTCGCACTGTCATGGCCACATTTGTTTTTTTAATCCCCCTCCCGACTCCACTACATATAATTGCCCCCCAGTCACCACCAAATGCCCCTAAACCCCCCATATTACCTATTTTTTTATCTTTATTTTGTGCCCGGACCTAGGACCTGAGTGCTGCCATCTTTGTGTGGGCAGATGAAGGCCTTCTGACACACGTCAACTGCTCACACTAGATATCGCTCTAAAATTCTTGCGCATGCCCAGTTAAACACTGGGGCATTCACTATTGTCCGAAATTCGGACAGGAATTTCGGCAATTCATTTGTTAGAAGGACGAATGAATGAATGAATAGAAATGGCGGTGTTTGTTTGTTTAGTTTAGTACAAGGAGGGAGCTACTGGCATGCAGCTCCCTCCTTTGTAATGTTAAAATAGTAGCAACAGGGAGCAGTTCTCCCTGCCACTTCCTAACCCCCTCCTCCCCCCCCCCCCCCCCCCCCAATGTCCTCCCTCACTCTACCCATGATAGCATAAGGGGGATTAAAATAGTCACCGTAAACCTCGCCGTTTGGACAGATAGGAAAATGTAGCATGAGACAATATGTTCTGAGACAGCTGGAGCATTACGGGGTGTATCTATAAGAAATGTTGCAACAATGCGGTGGACTGAAATGAAGTCTAATCAGTGTGGGCCTGGTGTTGGAGGAATGATACCCATGGTACCCATGTACAGGTAGACCGTTAGTATCTCTGAGTTTGGGAGTGGCAATATTCTTCCATTATTCTAATGGATTCCTTCTACATCCAGTCCCTGAGTGTGGGTAGGTTTACTTGCTTCTAGAACAATGGGATCGGCTGATTTGCAGCTTTTAGGAGGTGTTTGGTCAGGGAAGTCTTAAATTTGAAGAGGGAGAAGGGGAAGAGGTACAGAATGAGGGTGCACCCATGATAGCTCTAATGGAGGTTATGATTCGTTTCCAAAATTTGTGCACTTCAGTGAGTGATGCAGTCAGATCACGTATGTTCCTATCTTGTTTGTAGACCGAGCCTACAAAATGTGTGAGTTGGTCATATTTAAATTTTTCCATGATCTTAGGAGTATTTGTATGTTTAATAAAGGAAAGTAATTTAATCCCTGAGTCGGTTAGCATCTTTCCCAAAGTTAAATATGTTTGTGAGTAGTAGTCTTTATAGCTGTGACCCTGGAAACCCAGTTCGAACATGGAGTAATGTGTGAGTGGGTATAATGGGAACGGAAGTGTTGAGAGGGTTTTGTGTTGTCGGAGTCATAACCATATTTGCAGTGTAGGTGTGGCTGTGGGGTGGATACCACCTTTTATCAAGTTATTCCCGTTTTTATGCCATGGAATTGTGCAAAGCAGGGCATCAAATTAGTGTGAGGTAGAGCTTGAGAAAGGAATCTTGTACAGAGTGACCTAATGACACAATGGGAACGCTAATGGGAATATTTCCAGTATGTGTAAGTGCTAATAGAGATAAGTGAATAAGCAACTGTGTTGTAGTTAAGGTTATTTAAACAGCAATAACAGGATGAAAAATAGTGATAGTAGAAACCTAGGCAATAAGGGAACCTAAGTATGTACATGAACCTAGTCCAATTGATATGTGAATATGGAAGAGAGATACCTAACAGTGCTATAACTAGGTATAAGTTCACAATGTGTGTCCTACCATAAAAAAGGACCTGAACTATGTATCTAAACAAGTTGAACATCTCTACTTTACAATCAATAAATGTAGATCAGAGATCCAATAAGTGCCTGCGACTTGACTTGTGAATGCAGAGAGAGGGTCGTATAGGGAATGGAGTGGGCCCAATGATGCCGATGGTCGTATGTAATTGCCCAAATGAGGGGCCAGAATTGTGTCGTAGTGAATTGCCCGCAGAGGGCCGTATGTAACGAACGTAGTGATGACCTTTTGATGGCCTCATGTAGAGGTATTTAAGGCTACGTGCCAAATGTAGAGATTATGACAAATGTAATTGCCTAAATGAGGGGCCAGACTTAAGATGTAGTGGGTAGCCCGTGGAGGGCCAATTGTAACATATGGAGTGAGGCTGTGAGTAAATGATTGACCGTAGTATGATAGAGTTGTAGTTGACCCCTGTCATTTGGAAATGACGTAAGAGCTGGCTTGCTCTGTAACCGGCTGATGTACTGATCGTGTGTGACTAATGTAGGTTAATCATACCAAGGTTGCAAGAGCCATGCAAATGGCATGAGAACAGCACATGGATGTTATATGATACTTTGTATATGAGCTGGTCAATTGGTAGTGGTGGGGGGGAATAGTCAAGAATAGAATTGTATAATGTAATGGCGGGCCGTCTATAAAGCTGTGACCAGGCAAATTAATTAATCGACCAACTTGAACATCATACAAATAAATATACAGTAACCACACATATCATACATCCCCAAATAGCGCTGATCTGAGCGCCCAAGTTCTCCAAATAGCGCTCAGATCCATGCAGTGTAGGGGAAAGATCACCGTGTTAAACTTCTTACCGGCCGCACGCATGGTCCTATGCCCAAAATAGTTCCAGGGCGTTTGGTGCTTTTGCCGGTCACCTTTTGGAAGCTCCTGTGGCCACAATACGGGGTGCTCCATCTGGCTATCAGGTTGTGTTTGTTCCCCTTAGTCTCAGGCACCTTCCGTCTATAAAAAAAAGCTCTCCTGCTGGGTTGCAAAGTGGTTCCAAACCCCAAACCAAGTTTTCCGGGCGCCGCACAGTTACCTCATGCCGAAAACTGTTCCATAACATTCGCGGCTAAGTACCGCTGAGGTGACCGGGGACCCAGGAAGTCCTCATGCCAAATTTAGTTCCATACCGGTCACGGCTAAGTACCGCTGAGGACAATTTGTGGGTTTGGTTCATGTGAATGGCCACCAGGGAGCTAGGGTTCGGTTCCATTCGAAAGAAGTGATAATGCCAACCAAAGGGCACCCTGGGAAAGCTGCTAATGACAGCTAGGCAGTGTAATTCCTGAATGGTGTCTCAGCCCTGGACCAGAGTTGGTGGGAAGGAGGCCAGCTTCCACACTCCTCCAGGAGTTCATGGCAAACGTTCGTGGCAAGGAGCGTTTTGTCACAAAAGCAAAGGTGAGTTATTGGGAAATGTAATAAGCATGTTGGTGTTTTATACCTGTGAGGTATAGCTTGATGGTGTTTTGCACTAGTTTTAGAAAAATGTGGCAAAAGGTAGCGAATGCAACCAATGATTCTATAGAAAACAAGTTTATAATCTCGAAATCTGCAACAAATGTGGTAAACGACTTTAAAAGCTGTCGTACGTTTTCCTGGTATTGTCTGACAAGCCTAGTTGCGACAAACTTTTACTGTGTGCTAAGAGTGCCTTTAATCCATGATTAGTTCTTCAAAATGTGGATGCATAGTTGCTTGTTTGTTTGCTATGGGGTGATGCCAGGAAAACTCCTGAAATTTGAGATGGGATAATGCATCCGTTGCAGCATGCGTACAAGTAATGAAAAACTGATGAGTAGCTGCTAGCCAGGTCAGCCTCCTCACCAACTTCACAATGACCAAAGAGTGGGAGCGGCCCTTTTTTAGAATTTGACAGGCTGCCTGATTATCGAGGAAACACCTGACAGCTTGTCCTTTCCACGATTCCCCCCATACTCATGCTGCCACCACCACTGGGAAAATTTAAAACAAAACAGAAGTGTCTGTGAAATTACGCAATTAGATAGTTTTAGGGGGCCTGGATCCATTCGTACTGGCTGCATCTGTCCAAATTACAGAGGATTTATCTAAAATGGGTGGAAAAAACATAGACTGCCACATGGAGATATCTGTTTTTGCTTGGGAGTTTATGTCAATAACGCTATCATCGTCTGGCAAACCGTGCAGCATGCATAATAGCCTTGGGGAATTATTCTAATGGAAAAATGTAGCGTCCCTAGAAGGCATTGCAACTGTTTACGTGTACAAACACCTCTAAGTAAACATGATGACAAACACTCCAGGATTCTGAAGACTTTCTCTTCAGGTAGGCTAGCTTCCAGGGTTTGAGTATTATCCCAAGGAAGGTGATTCTAGTACCATGCCCTTCAGTCTTGGCTTCAGAGATTGGTACTCCCAATGTGTGAAATAGGTTCTCCATTTGTGATAGACTAAATGGTGGCGAATTATGGTGGTGATTCCTTTATGGTCAAAAAATCATCCAAGGTATTACCCTTGGACATCTGCAGTTGTTCAGAAGGAGCCAGCACAATGTTTCTGCGAATATGTAGAATAACATAGGGCTACTTTTAGCCCCAAAAGTGAGCTTAGTAGTGAAATAGTACTGGTCTACTCACTTAACCCTGTGCAGATGCCAAAGCCAGGGATGAATTGGTAAGAGCTTGAAGGCATTAGCTATGTGTCACATCCTGTTCCTAGCTGTGGATTAGTCTGGTGATGGCTTCTGGTATCCAGTACTCTTTTTACAATTCTTGTTTAGTTTTTCTGGTTTTCTATTCCATGTCTGGTTTTCTTTATGCTGGGTTTTTCTGGGTTCATTCCTGTATTCCGTCCCAGGAATTCCCAGTCTCCAGGGTTCCTTTAAATGTTTGTTTTATGTTGCCACACCTGTTCCTTTTCCATGATTCCTTGTTTCAGTTGGAGCCTGCAGGCAGTTGCTCAAGCCTTCTGTCCTTTCTTGCAGGTAAGTGCTATATGTGTTTCTTATGGTTCTTTTAGCATACATTAGGCAGAGTAGGACCTGCCAGATATGGGGTACATTGGCGTTGTTGGCAGGCTTATGCAATGTATGATCATATAATGTAACTAAATCCCCATGATTTTCATATATAGTACTTGGTTATTTCTCCTCTTGTTTTGCCTATCATATCTTGTCTTGTTTTAGTTTGTATTCCCAGTCCATGTACAGTCCTGCCCATGTTATGTCTATGTTTCCCTAATGTATTGTGTACATGTTCTGGGTTTAGCTTCCTATCCTTCTCTGGTTCTGGGTTCTATTAGTTCTGTCTTGTTTTGATGTTTGGTGCCTATCTCTAGTCTTTCCTTGTTTCTGTACTGGATACATTCCTGCTGCAGTACCTCCCTATTCAGCTCTTGGAGGTCTGCTTAATTCCTGCTCCTAGTACCTGGGATCCGCATAAGCTGATTCAGGGTTCTGGTTGTGGCTGCACAAACCCTGACCTATCCACTCTCACGCTGAAGACTCCCACTTATCATCAGGCATACTGGGTCCCGGTCCTCGCACCACCGCCCGGACAGTGTCTGGGTCCCTGGCACCGGACCGCCACCCTGACAGTATGTCGGTTTTACAAAGACAGGCTCCTCTGCCAGCATTGATGATTGCAGCAATAGCATCATGCACTTTAGCATATTGAAGTGAAAAATCATCAGAAGGAATTAGTGAGTTTATGCTAGGTGTGGTGGAGGAATGAGGAGCCAAAAAATCACCAGACGTTTATTTGCGAATTTTGCTGTACCAATGCCTAATGGATTGGTTCTCCAGCTGGAAAACGGGGGAAGATCATTAGGGCCAATCATGAATCCTAGCTCGATTTATTTTGTGAGTAGTGAAGACACAACCTATGGGTTACGCAAGGCGGGTTGAAGATTAGGATATTTGATTATTCCAGTTGGAATCGTGACTAACCCCGTGTGAAATCCGAAAGTGAAACCTTTAGTGAGAAATTCTAGTAGGTGAGGTGATTGGTGGTGTAACAAACAGTGACCTTTAGCTGTGACATTAACTGGTGACAGTCATTGCTGTGGGAACAATCTATTAGGGCACTTGGTTTTAGCGTGTGCATAAAAACACAGGGAGCAAACATGCAGTAGTCTGCAGGCGCTGTACCCACAGCCGCCAGTGTTAAAATTGTTGCAAACTTGCTAATTTGCCTAAAAAGACAATAGGTCTCCCCAACTTGTCTTTCAGATCCCTTTGTATGGGTTTGGCAGACTGGGGTACAGAGTCCTGAATAGTTGATGGGAGGCTGGCATAATTAGGACAGAGATTAGTTGCGTGAGTGGAGGAAGAGCATACTGCACAAGCTGGTACCTTCAGACCGGCAAAATGCCTACAAAACAATTCTATATCAAGAGAACTCCGTTTAAATACTGAGTGTGAGTGTGGCGGCTGCTTTTACTGAAAGCAAATCTGTCGTACTTATGCCCCAGGGCAACCAGCTTGTGCAAGTACAAGTCTAACTCTTATCTGCGTTGGGGAAAAACAGAACAGATTTCTAAGCAACCCAAATGCCAGCACAAACGCTGGGATAGATAGCTAAAAAAGACCTCGCTCCCACACTCATCAACCTCACGCTCTGACGCCGCGTCTCACTCTCACTCCATGAGGACGCTGCATTGGAACATGACTCTCCAGACAGTGTGGTCGGCCGCCGCTTCCCACATGATATCACACAGGAGGTAGAGCTTCGGGGGAACCAAAGTGTGCACGCATGTGCCAAAACAGAGCATTTTAAAGGTACCGGAGGTGGACACCTGCGAGGAACTACAATAGACAAGACCACCCACTCTCCCTATTTAAACCTCACACACCCTTGATTCCTTGCTCAGTTGTACTGTGCTCCTGATCCTGTCAATACCTTCCTGTCCTGCTGCATCCTGATTTTGACCCTTGCCTGTTCCATCGCTTTTGAACCTGTGCCGGTTGCCCTGACCTTTGGCTTCCCGGCTACTCTCTTCATTTGATTCTTTTGTACTGCGAACTTGCTCCATTGCTTTAAGCACTCCTCTGCATTATGTACTCCATTTACTAAACAGTCAACCCGACAATAGCTTTTTATTAAGTCTAGGATCTCGTGCCTTCATTACAAAAGAAAAGTCTCCAAATGAGTAAGACTTGCTGTCGATGACGTCTTCTGATGCTTTGAGCAAGGACACCAGGTTGACATCTTTGCCCTCCAAGATGTCAAAGGGACTAGATGGACTGGAGTGATTATGTCACTAATGGAGGCTAAAAGCTGGTTAGCAACGGCTAGAGTATTACCCTGCACTCCAACACTCACAATGGGGATGGCAGGAGGCACAGCAGTTGTTGAGGATGGGCCAGCTACCGTAGCAGCTTCCAAGTCCTGGAGCCTGGTAGCAATGGTGTTAATAGAGGAGGACAAATCAGTGATCAAGGAGTGCAGGTCAGCCAAACTGGGTTGTATTACTACTTCGTGACTGGGACCAGGAGTTTAGGATTCTGCATTAGACCTTCAAAGTCTGACAATTTAGCCTTCCTAGCTGTAGCTGGGTAGACTATATTTTTCTACTTCAGTTCAGCGGTAATCCTCAGGATAGTCCATGACCATAACGAACCTGGGCTTGCTGAGTCCCCTTGCCTGTAAGGAGAATCATTCCTAGCCGGGTGTTGGGTAATGAAAAGTCGTAACCTTGAACGGATTTGTTGGACATTCTAAGTAATAGAAGAATTGACAACGTGAAGCATAGGCAAATTGATAGGTGAAGAGAAACGGTGGACTGGTCTGGCTGTTGCTATTGCCAAGAAGTGAAATTGTATTAACGGATGGTGACTTGGTGAAACCTAGGTAATTGCCAAGTGGCAAGAGAGGCTCTAACTATGAATTGGTACATGGTAGTGAATACCAACAAGCGTATTGCCGGGGTGACAAATAACCAAGAACTAAAAAGATTGGGAGTGACTGGTAAGGCCCTGACTGTACCAATGAGCGAAGCACTAACAATGCGTTGGACCGATAGGTGAATGTACCTCAAAGTTGAGGATGGGAGTTGGCCTCGCAGGACCACTAACTATGGCGAAATAGCCTAGAAAGACGTAACTAGTTTATGTCTATCGTATTATAAAGAAGATGCCAGTCCTGGTTACCGTATTCATATAGGGACACCTAAACTTAATATTGTTATTTCGTACCTTGGCCAAGTAACGGGACTTGATTATATGCGGTTGCAGTGGGAAAACACTATCTATCTAATAAAACAAAAGGAAAAGTGCGCATAAAAAAAACTAAGTAGGTCCTACATCCTGAAATAGAAGTAGGTGTACCAATGCCTACCTCCTGATTCTTAAATGACAAATGAGGCTGTGTGTTAAACAAATTCTTGGGACAAGACCAAGGGGCAAACAACAAGACCTATTTATAAACGATAGAAACACCAGCAGACAACAATATGCTCTAAAGATACCCACTCACTAGCAGTGGCGGATCCAGAAGCTAATCTCGGGAGGGGCATGTAGATGCAAATATCCATTTTGATATCTATCCTAGCTGTCCATATAAGAGTTAATTTGAACAAAGAATGAATTTGGCATTTCATCTTTATTTCTCGGAAAAAGGATTTGTATAAAATCCTTTTTGCTGGAAAAATACTGATTTCGAAATGTTCTTGTTAATTGTCCAATATATCGGTATTTGTAAATATCTGGTTTTAATCAAATATGTGATACGTTATATGACGAAAGATTATAACTAGAAACAGCTGTTTATAACTTGTGAAAAACAAATGATGTCACTAATGCTCATGGCCCCCACCGACATGAAAATGGGGTATAAATGCATATGACTGTATAATAAACTTTGAATTGGTTATTGAACAAGTCTCTGCTATTCATTTCCAATTTCCAGAGCTCTGAATGAGTTGGCAAATATCCATCATCCACAAAGGGTCCGGGCTGATTTTATCCCCAACAAACTGGTGTCAGAAGTTTATTTGACTGTGCAACTTTGATTTTAAGCATGAAGTCTGTGATAAGGGGGTTAAGATAAATAAAATGGGAATGAGGCTGTTTTTAACAACTCCAAACCATTACTCCCTCCTGATTATACCCAGCCTGTCCCCTAAAGACAATAATGATTTGGGTGCTATCCTTGCTGTGATAAGTTAGACCTACCCAAGCAGGAACAAGGGGTTCCCACTGCTCCATAAAGCTCCCTTTTACCACCTGCCCAGGAAGAAAGGATTGGCAGCTCCTCTGAAGCCCTGAGGGTGTCCAAACCAGGTATGAGAATTAAGGGAATAAAATAATTGAGGGAATGTCAAAAGTACATGTAAAGGTGATGATAAATAAAAGAAAAAAATAGAGGTTCATTAAGGGGGTCTACAAATTCATGTTGTAAATGTAGATGATTATAAATTAATATGAAATTTATATTTTCAGCACATGCTTCATTTCGTGCTGTAAACTAACTTGCTTGCTACAGGTACCTGACATGTTGTAAATGCTTTAAATTGTATGTATTCTGTAGCATTGTGCAAATCTGTAAATTGTTGTCTGGGGATGCAGAGATTTTATTGATTGTGACCCAAATGGTGGACCCCCTGTGCAGAAGTGGGTTTGAAATTTTGGTCATAGAATGTAGGATCAGAAACCATGGACAAAGGTTTTTACCTGTGTTTTTATGACTTTTGGGAACTCAAATTGACCGGTCAAAATTTCCCATGCTTTTAACATGGAGTAGTATAAATATTTTGAGTGTTTGAGAGTTCTGACAAATGCAGGTGATACCATGTCTGTGTAATCTGGTCCAAATGTTCTATAAGCGTATAGGAGAGAAATTCTATTGATAAGGTACATATGTTGCAACTGGTTAATGCAAGTGTTATACAAATGTTTAAGTTAAACGCGTTATATGGCCATACGGGATCCCTTCTTTAATAAGAAAACCATTGGTACCAGAACTCCTAAATAATAAAATCAAATAAAAATAAAAAAAAATATACAATAATATGTTCTGAATACAGCTGTTAAAAGTTTATTCTGTGTAAATGGTGATTGTGATAAATGTGTTTTGGTTATTGATTGTCATGTATGTTAATGGGTAATTTGCTGTGCTATTTTAAATTATATTTAAACTATGTTTGTCTCAGTATTGAATAAGCTGGAAGTGGCAGCGTAATAATCTATTAAATAACTGATTTATTATTGAATACTAGTCCAAGAGCAATATGAGTTGTAATCCTTAAAGAAAAAAAAAAAAAAAAAAACACGCTAAGTTTTAGCTGTTTTCCAAAATTCTGTTGTAATAATGGACTTCTTGCCAAAATTCGACTTTCTAGTCCAGCTGCCAGGTTTTCTGATCTTAAAGCAGTACTGCTTGCATAGTTGCAGAATGCACAAACAAGGGAAACCTACATTATGTCTGTGTTTCTTTTGGGTGTGACATTTAATAATGTATTTTGGATTGAGTTAATTGCCTGTCCATTAATGGGTTTTTGTGTTGGGATGTCTGCTGGATATCTGCTACATTCGTTGTGTTCTGTGTTATAAGAGGACATGTGTGATATTACAATGAGTATGAAGACTATTTAAAGAATATTTGCATGTCATTAACGCAAGCTTTTAGTGTCTTTTTACAACAGATTAAATGCTGATCAGCTCACGAAAAAGGGGCCCCTGGAAAAAATCTGCTTTTCAAAATCGTGGATCTCTCATTCTTCATATTATTAGGGGAGTATTTAGCGTTATCTTTAACATAAACAATTGTTATATTATATATTTAACAAGTACAAAATTAATGGATGACCAGAAGTGGATACGTTTTTTCCCAGATTAAGATTCATCTAATATGCCTCATTGATTATAGCAAAATGATGAAATGGTATTTTTAATAGAGATCAGACAATTTATTTTGAGGCAATTCTAAACTACTTATATTTGTATTGGTATATTGAAAGCATTTTGCAGACCCAGAAGAGAATAAATAATATAATAATTCTAAAAGGAACCATACTATGGGAAGAGGTCACCCTATTAACTCTCTAAGGGGTTAAACTCATTTTTGATAAGCATATAAAGTTTAGTTTTTGTGGTTAGTCTTTTGATACTCAATTTGAACTCAATTGAAGTATAACAACCATATCCTTATAGGTGTAGGAAACGGCTGCAATATGATTTTAATATTTGCAATATTTGCAATATATTTGATATGCAATATGATTTTAATATTTGCAATATATGTTTTCAATGTATTCTAACAATAGAAAAGTAACTAACTGCATTACACCTATGACCCAGACTGTCAGTATTGCAAACCCTGTAGGAAGACTCTGCTTTCACTGTTTATGTACTAATTCTTCAAAAGCTTATTAATATTATATCTGTGTGGTACACTAAGAAGTGTACACAAAGAGGGGGTGTGAGTTAGGTAATCTCGACCTGCAAATGGAATATGCTTCATGAGAAAGATACAGCAGGTTGTTTTGATATAAAGAAAGAGGGAAAAGTATGTTGGATCGGTCACAAAGGATTGTGATCTTAAGCAGGGGAGACGAGGACATTTGGGAGGTGATAGGAGATTGAATCAGACAAGTTTTGGAGGCAGAGGTAGAGAATTTTATCAAAGGGTCTAACTTTTGTAGAGGTGGCAACTTCAGCACTGTTTTAATTGTTTTAATTGTGGAGAGCAGGGGTTCACCCCAAGGTACTCGTGGTGAACCTGATCAAGCTGGCCCCACTGGTACTCCTGGTATTGCTGGTGCCCCTGGCTTCCCTGGTGCCTCTGGCTTCCCTGGTGCCTGTGGTGCTCCTGGACCCACCCTGGCAGGTTCCTCAATACCAACCACAGATTCAAACCTATACCCACACTCAACAACCTCAGCCTAATACACAGATGGTTCATGTTCTTAATGTTTTATATATAGATAAAACAGTATTAATGCTGGCTCTTATGGAAACCGTATTAATGCTGGCTCTTAGGGAAAGTACAAGCTGAAGTTGAGATGTAGACATTGTTTGCATAGGCTGCGCAATGTGAAATAACTAAAATAAAATAGGATAATAATAAGTATGCTTAGTCAATTTGTAACGTGGTATCATAGAGGCATCTGCAATAAAATAAGTGAGTTTACAAGACCTGACAAGTGAGGGCAACTTAATATAACACATGTCTACAGTTTGCTGCCCCTTCCTTATCAGAGGCCACTTGCAATTTTAGCAAAGCAAGACAACTCTGTATTAAACAAAGCACTTTGCAACAACAGTAATTCATTTTGTTTCTCCTATTTCATTCCTAGTTGTTCTGAAAAAAAAATATTGTTTAAGTGGGATAACTCTATGGAGGTTCCAGCATGTATTAAACATGATCACACACATACAGAATTGGTGGCTTTTTGGACATCGGGATATATAAAAGGCTTTGGTTTAAAAAAATGTTACCTGGGTCCACAACATTTTTGACAGAATTCAGCATTCCAATTCTATTAAAGTAATTAATTGGGATTATCAAATTAAGGTTTAAGTTTAAGAACAGTATTTTATTAGGAATTATTCCAATATGTATATGTTAGTGTTTTAGTACTCAACAAGCATTTATATAGAATGAGTGCTTCTCTCATCCATGCAAAGGCATTCTAAAGGGAAATTATGTATTACAATTGTATAAAGGACAATGCAATGAAATATAAGCAAAGCTAAGAGAAGTACATGTTACACAAGTTAAGGATTTAACTTTAGTCTCTAATTTGAGTTTAGCCTAGATAATGAAGTTATTGATGTCGTACTGATCCTTGTGTTTGTATGATTATAGAGACCATACTGGAGTATTTGTGCCGCCTGATATTTGGGACTACACACCAATCTCTCTGGCTGACCTACCTGCCTACCTACCTACCTTTTTTTGCAATTAAATCTGTTTGGTCAAAATCCATGCTGGCCGAAGAAACTAAAATGCTTACTTATGAGTACATAGACTGGACTTGGAAAGTCCTGAAGGTGCAGTGCTGTCTAATGCCGCTATGTCTGTATTAACCCTTTCAACAATTGGGGTGTTGCAAAGAGCATTGTGGTGAACATCCAGCAAACAGAAGAATTAAGAACTATGTGGAAGCTGACATTGTCTTGTTGTCAGCCATATTGCTACCCTTAGCTATGTTATGGTGTCTAAGATTATGGAACAAAGTTTATGGTGTCTAACATTCTTTATTCTCCTTGAAAGACTATTTTTTAGGACTATGCTGGACTATGCTGGACTATTGAACTATTTTGTTATTTTTATTTTTGTAGAGTTAGCCGGAGAGAGAGGAAGTGTTTACTTACTCAGGCATGGATGTACTATGTGTGTCATTGATGTATGTTGAGTGTACCAAGGATGGATTCCCATTTATTAAGTGTGGATATGACTGGACCATCGAAATAGGGATGTAATTAGGAGACATAGGATGCAAGGTCATGATTGGGATTATTGTTAGAATTACAAACTGATTATAAGTTATCTCATGATTTAATATGTAAATGGGCCTTTTGAAACTAATCAAGAAATGTTTCCCAATCCCGATACCCAGCTATTTACTTACAAATGCAGGGTTTTATAAGTCACTAATGCTGTCAACGTGAGGGGATGGCCCTCACTCAGAGTTTCCCCAGATGTGCTTTTTTCCTCAAATATGAGTTTTTGCCACTGGGTTTTTTGACCTGGCCCCAGATCACCGGGTGGAATGGTAATCCAGGACCCTGGTCCAAAGAGGGGATGGATCTTATTCCCGTTTTGACTATACGAGCTTACATTTTGAATTGTAATAATAATAATATTCCTGTTGTTGGGAATAACACTTTGCCTTCACAAATACACTTTGCCTATATTGACCCAAGACTCAAGATACAGATAACATGATGTACACTTAAAAGATCAGCAGATAATTGAAAAAGCTGAAATCAACAGCTCGAACTCCTCTTTAAGGGAAAACCTATGGCACAGAGCAAATGGGGGAAATCGAGGTGAAGAAATAATGAAAGTCCCGCAGACGTGATTAGCACGTCTGAATATACCTCCTCTTGTTTCTCTGCCGCAGGCCTCCCATGGATATTTACCGTAAGATAGATCATGATATGATCTAAGAGGGGAACTGTAGATGCAAATATCCATTTTGATATCTATCCTAGCTGTCCATATAAGAGTTAATTTGAACAAAGAATGAATTTGGCATTTCATCTTTATTTCTCGGAAAAAGGATTTGTATAAAATCCTTTTTGCTGGAAAAATACTGATTTCGAAATGTTCTTGTTAATTGTCCAATATATCGGTATTTGTAAATATCTGGTTTTAATCAAATATGTGATACGTTATATGACGAAAGATTATAACTAGAAACAGCTGTTTATAACTTGTGAAAAACAAATGATGTCACTAATGCTCATGGCCCCCACCGACATGAAAATGGGGTATAAATGCATATGACTGTATAATAAACTTTGAATTGGTTATTGAACAAGTCTCTGCTATTCATTTCCAATTTCCAGAGCTCTGAATGAGTTGGCAAATATCCATCATCCACAAAGGGTCCGGGCTGATTTTATCCCCAACAGGGCACTGGCAGATCATTTTAAGAAACAATCCAGGCACAATAACCACTACAGCTCTCTGTAGTGGTTTTGGTGCCAGGATTTGCTGTGGTGTCCTCCTAGTGTAAGTAGTCAAACCGTTTAAAAAAAACGTTTGATAACTTACCCAGGGTCTGCTGGGATAGTGGCTGTAGTGTGTGTGTGTGAGTGGTGCAGTGTATGTGAGGGTCGCAGTATGTGTATGGAGGGGTAGTGCGTGTGTGAGAGGGGTGCAGTGTATGTATGGGGTAGCAATTTGTATATTGGGAGCGGTGTGTTTGTGTGTTAAGGGTGCAGTGTGTTTGTGTGTGTATGTATGGGGCGCTGTGTGTGTATTGGGGCAGTGTGTGTAAGAGGAGGGCTGTGTGTGTAAGGGGGCCCTGTGTGTGGTAGGGGGGGGGGGGGGCTGTGTATGTAAGTGTGTGTGTGTGTAAGGGGGGCTGTGTGTGTGAGGGGGGCTGTGTGTGTGAGGGGGGGCTGTGTGTGTAAGGGGGGGCTGTGTGTGTAAGAGAGGCTGTGTATGTAAGGGGGGCTGTGTATATAAGGGGGGTTGTGTATATAAGGGGGGGCTGTGTGTGGAAGGGGGGCTGTGTGTAAGGGGGGGCTGTGTGTGCAAGAGGGGCTGTGTATGTAAGGGGGGGCTGTGTATGTAAGGGGGGCTGTGTATATAAGGGGGGCTGTGTGTGGAAGGGGGGGCTGTGTAGGTAAGGGGGGCTGTGTAGGTAAGGGGGGCTGTGTAGGTAAGGGGGGGCTGTGAAGGTAAGGGGGGGCTGTGTAGGTAAGGGGGGGCTGTGTAGGTAAGGGGGGCTGTGTAGGTAAGGGGGGCTGTGTAGGTAAGGGGGGGCTGTGTGTGGAAGAGGGGCTGTGTATGTAAGGGGGGGGCTGTGTATGTAAGGGGGGCTGTGTATATAAGGGGGGTTGTGTATATAAGGGGGGGCTGTGTGTGGAAGGGGGGGCTGTGTAGGTAAGGGGGGCTGTGTAGGTAAGGGGGGCTGTGTGTGGAAGGGGGGCTGTGTGTGGAAGGGGGCTGTGTATGTAAGGGGGGGCTGTGTGTGGAAGAGGGGCTGTGTATGTAAAGGGGGGCTGTGTGTGGAAGGGGGCTGTGTATGTAAGGGGGGCTGTGTAGGTAAGGGTGGGGGGCTGTGTGTGTAAGGGGGACTGTGTATGTAAGGGGGGCTGTGTATGTAAGGGGGGCTGTGTGTGGAAGGGGGGCTGTGTGTGGAAGGGGGCTGTGTGTGGAAGGGGGCTGTGTGTGGAAGGGGGCTGTGTATGTAAGGGGGGCTGTGTAGGTATGGGGGGCTGTGTGTGGAAGAGGGGCTGTGTATGTAAGGGGGGGCTGTGTGTGGAAGGGGGGCTGTGTATGGAAGGGGGGCTGTGTAGGTAAGAGGGGCTGTGTAGGTAAGGGGGGCTGTGTAGGTAAGGGGGGCTGTGTAGGTAAGGGGGGCTGTGTAGGTAAGGGGGGCTGTGTAGGTAAGGGGGGGCTGTGAAGGTAAGGGGGGGCTGTGTAGGTAAGGGGGGGCTGTGTAGGTAAGGGGGGCTGTGTAGGTAAGGGGGGCTGTGTAGGTAAGGGGGGGCTGTGTGTGGAAGAGGGGCTGTGTATGTAAGGGGGGGGCTGTGTATGTAAGGGGGGCTGTGTATATAAGGGGGGTTGTGTATATAAGGGGGGGCTGTGTGTGGAAGGGGGGGCTGTGTAG
The DNA here is from genome assembly GCF_036172605.1 of Pelobates fuscus. Taxonomy (NCBI): domain Eukaryota; kingdom Metazoa; phylum Chordata; class Amphibia; order Anura; family Pelobatidae; genus Pelobates; species Pelobates fuscus. The sequence continues at coordinate 64,370,852 of NC_086323.1, read as the reverse complement.
GTAAGGGGGGCTGTGTAGGTAAGGGGGGCTGTGTGTGGAAGGGGGGCTGTGTGTGGAAGGGGGCTGTGTATGTAAGGGGGGGCTGTGTGTGGAAGAGGGGCTGTGTATGTAAAGGGGGGCTGTGTGTGGAAGGGGGCTGTGTATGTAAGGGGGGCGATGGGGAGGCAGGTTAAAGATATATTTTTTTGGTTTTAATTATTAAATAAATAAAGCTAATGTCCCCCCTCCCTTCCTACCTTTGCTGAGGGAGGGGGAGACACTGCTTTCTCTTCCATTCCCTTGTGGTTCTAGTGGGGGAGTGAACTCTAACCTGCAGCTCAGGCTAGAGTTCATTCTCGCGAGAACGGAGCGTTGCCATGGTAACGCTCCGTGCTCGCGAGAGGAGAACCCGGCGGAGCTGCAGGTAAGAGCTCCCCCGGGTTCTCTCTCTCACTCCCTCCCCTGCCGGCCACCCAGCAATCTGCCTGTGGACCGGGGAGGGAGATCACTGATCTCCCCTCCGGTCCGTGAAGGCAATCAGCAGGGCACCAGCCCTGCATGGACCGGCAGGGGAGAGCCTCAGGCAGCAATACTTTCTCGGGGGGGGCAATTGCCCCGTTGCCCCCCCCCTGGATCCGCCAATGCTCACTAGTAAGTTGGCGGCATGATGACCTATAGAACTTGTTTCCCCAGATCGTCAACTCTTGTGGGCTCGGATGGATGTGTGTTTGTTTGTACCTACATGGAGACAGGATTAAAGGGACTCTATAGTCTACATATAAAAGCAAGAAAGACAGTTCCCCCAGCCTTCCTTCTTGCTTTTATATGTATCAACTGCTATAATAGATAAAAAAAAAATTTAATATAAACACACAATGTACCGGTTAAATTGCAAGCCTGTTAGCAATATGTAACAAGTCTTAGACCAACAGGGACTGTAGGATCGGGATGAAGCTACGGAAACACATCAATAAACAGAGATACCCAGTGAAACCATATACCATAAATAGTAATACCATGAAGTGAACAATGCCCTATATCATGTACCAATTATTTCATAGAAAGACACTTGGAACTCCTTCTTGGCTAATTATCTCATGAAATGTAGTCCTAACAGGCTGAAGCAACAGACAAAATTATGATAAATACGTGATACATTGCTTGAATGTACAAGATATAGCCAGCATGTATACAACTAACCCACGTACCAATTCAAGAGAAACCTGTTGGAGCTACTTTCACTCTCCCTTCAAGTCAATCATTGGCTTCCCGTATCCTATAGGAGTCAATTCGAAGTGCTAACCCGTACCTATAAAGCATTGACCAATTCTAGCCCCTCTTATATCTCTTCACAGACCATAGGTTTGGCCCTTCTCAGTCTTTCTGCTCTGCCTGTGACTTTCTCCGGTCCGCTGCTCGCACCCATACGGCCAACTCACGTTTGCCGGACATTTTTCGCGGGCTGCTCCCTTCACATGGAACAGCCTGCCTTCCGCCATCAGACTCTCCCCTAGTCTTCAATTGTTTGAGAAGTGCCTTAAAATCCATCTTTTTAGGAACGCTTATGGCCTCCCAGGGTAACCTCTACCTTACATACCTGTCTCTTGCTCTCTCCTGAAGGGCAGCACTCTACTCTCTCCTCCAGCTCTGCTTCACTCCCACCTATTTTGATTGCTATTTCATGTCCTATTGTATTTTACACCCCACCTCCTATAGACTGTAAGCTCGTTCCTGTAAGTTTTCTTGTAATTGTCCTATTTAGCTAAATCCCTCTCTTATAATATTGTAAAGTGCTACGGAATCTTTTGGCACTATATAAATGGCAATAATAATAATAATATATAAGATACCCAGTCAAACAAACAGTCCTAATTAGCTATAAAACAGAAAATACCACAATCCGATACCATGCAGAAATACTTGCACAGCTATTTCAATAATAAGTAATTGTAAACCAAGGCCACTAGGTGGCGACATTAGCTCTGCAAACTGATATGCCTGTGTCAAGAAAGGATAAAATACAGCCGAAATATGAGGTGTTAAACCGAAATGTGGACAGTGCAGATCCAATCAATTCCGGTGAATGATTCATACTAAACCAAATGAAATGAATGTGCTGAACGCGGCACTGTATTGAGAGAAGAATGCAAACTGTAAATGCACAAAAGTTTGGTAGCTGCACTTTTATGCAAACTGCCGAATGACTCGTTCATCTAAACCAGGGTTGGGGAACGTCCGGCCGGCCCTGCTACCTGCCTTTTTGGGGCCGGTGGGGAGACCAAATCCCTCACCGGTCTCCAGGCAGTTTGTTAAGGGAAAGGGAGCTTGGACCCGGGAGCCTGCTTGATAGGAGGAGGACCCCAGAGGCTGTGATCCTCCCAAAAGCATGCAGGTTGGAGCGTTGCTGCACGTTACCATGGCAACGCTCCGACAGCGCTGTGCTTGCGGAAAGAAAATAGTGAAGTCAGCCTGCAGCTGGAGGAGCTGTAGGCTAAGGTGCACGCAAAACCACTGGACCACCAGGGATTGCAGTGGTATGTCCTCTACTTCCAGGCCAGAGGTAAGAAGGAAGGGGGTGCATACATTTTTTTCCTGTTTTTAAGTAAAAAAAAAGATTTTTATATATATAGATTTTCTCCCTGATCCCCCCCACCACAATATATATCCCTCATTTTTAGTAGCCACTTAGTCACAAACACTGGCCAAATATTTGTTTTTTGCTTTTTCACACAAAAACAAAGCTGAACGCTAACTTTGTCCAATGTTTGTGACTAAGTGGCTACTAAAAATGACTGGGCATACCCCATTTGCAATACCTTGGGTTGTCTACTTTTGCAAATGGTATGCCATCATAGGGGTAATTCTCATTCCTGGGCTACCATATGCTCTCAAAGGTAACATTACTAATCTGGCAAATCTTAATGTAAAAAAAATTAAAAATAGAATGTGCTATATTCAACCCTGTAACTTTCCAAAACACCGTAAAATCTGTTAATTATTTTATTCATAATAAGTTATGTTTCATATATGAAAAGTTCATGAGAAATTAAAGCCCTGTTTCTCCTGAACAAAATGATATATAATAAGTGTGGGGGCACTTAATATGAAAGAGGTGAATTACGATTGAACAGACATATAGCGCAAATTCCAGGTTTTGTTTACATTTTGTTTTGATCAGAACGTGCACTATTGACTCCGTCCTGAAGGGGCTAAGGACACAGCTTCAGAAGCTGGACTTACCCTTAAGGATACAAGCATGTTTTGCTGTTTCTGTTCAAATGCAATTTGCATCTCTTATTTATTGAGAGCAAAAAGGTCTTTAATTTGATGTCACATATACATATTTAAATTCTCATTAATTAAAAAAAAAAAATGCCAAAAATGGGGGGAAAAAAACAAAACAATTTTTTTTCACTGTTTTAACAATAATCATCTGTGCATAATATGTCCAGGAAAAATAATTCAAAATAAATTCATTTGTGTCTTGATTGATAGAGTACATAATATGTATAGAATTTCAGCTTATTTTGAAAGTTACAGGTCACAAAATAAAAGGACTACCTTATATACTCGTGTATAAGTCGATCTCGTGTATAAGTCGAGTGTGACCAACAATTGTGAAATATGCTATCCCGCGTGGATAAGTCGAGGGTAAAACATGGGGCTATGAAATTCTGTGATTTTTATAATTATATACGCACACACACTCATACAAACACACACTCTGCATTATATACACACACACTCATACATACACACACTCTGCATTATATACACACACACTCTGTGTGTATATAATGCAGAATGTGTGTGTTTGTGTGAATGCAGAGTGTGTGTGTGTTTTTGAAGTGTGTGCGAACTAGGTGGTGGGAAGGCTATTTTTATTATTTTTTATTTTTTTATTTTAATATTATTTTTAAATTTATTATTATTTTATTATTTATTTAATTTTGTCCCCCCTCCCTGCTTGTTGCCTGGCCAGAGAGGGGGGATATCTTAATCCCTGGTGGTCCAGTGTATGGGCTGGCAGCAAGCTGTTACTTACCTTTGTAGCTGCTCCGGTCAGCTCCCTTCACCTCCGTGCAGCTCCTCCGTTCAGCTCACAGTGTAAGTCTTGCGGTCTGTGTGCAGCGCGGAGCATTGCCACGGTATCCCATGGCAACGCTCTGACCGCCGCGGGTCTCGCGAGACTTACACTGGGAGCTGACAGGGGAGCTGCACGGAGGTGAAGGGAGCTGACCGGAGCTGCAACAAAGGTAAGTAAGAGCTCGCGGCCAGCCCCCAACAGGACCGCCGGGCTTGTAATGAGCCCGGCGGTCCTGGTCTGTATTATGGCAATGTAAGTTGCCATAATACAGACCTTGACTCTCGACTTATGCTCGAGTATATACGGTAAATTAAAATTTCAATGTGAAACTATTTTAGAAGTTGCTATGTTTTTTTGTAAGTTTAGTAGCCATCACAAAAAACAACATTACCACACAAAAGTATATATTTATATAAAGTAGACATCACAGGCTATTTACCTAAGGTTATTTTGACACTTTTTACGTAGCCATTCCATCGCCAATATCTGCTAAATATTGGAGTAAAATTATTTTTTTTCTCTTTATTGGCATGTACACATATAACAAGGTTTTTGTAATGTGTATTTTGTAAAGCTGGTGTGTGCTATTCCTGTACAGAACCATCAGTAGTGTTCAGCTACATCTGCAGAATACAACAATACCCCCATTGTATACCTTTGGCACTATTCTGTGAAGCGACAATGTACAATGTTCGTACTCCTACTCCTCTGATGCTAACCTTAAAGACTTCTCTAGGGCTGCACCACTCCTATGGAACACCCTCCCCCTCTCTGTTAGACTTTCACCCAATCGCCACTCCTTCAAAAAAATCTTTGAAAACTTACTTCTTTAGGAAAGCAAATCAGTTAAACTGTGAACAGCTTTCCCTCCCAACACACCCGGATTCCTCTCCTGAAACTGTCATCAAGACAAAACAATAAGCCCTCAATGAACACTTTCCTAGCAACCTACTTTTCTACTCTACCCTTACCTTTTGTGTCACATTACCCCACTCCCTCTAGCAAGTGAGCATGGCCCTCAATCCCTCTGTTATTGTGTGTCCAACTCGTCTGGTTACAAATACTTGTCTGTTAGTCCACCCATTGTACTGCGCTATGGAACTTGTTGGCGCTTATAATAATAATAATATGAGACAAGGCTATTTCAGTTTCTAGAGTTAGAATTTTCATATATGGATTTGATGGGCCTATGTCTCATTTTGGGGCACTATAGCAGTTTGACTTTACAAATAACCCCACAAAGGGCTTCCATTTGAGAAAGCAGACACTCCAGGATATCTTATATGGCATATATTGTGCCTTAACTTGTCAACATTTTTTCACAAATTTAGGTCAATGTTTGTGGTGAGAAAACCAAATGGGAATTTTACATACATGTTGCATTTTTGCTGGGTATTTCTTACACTTGATATGGGCCACTGTCATAAAATCCCCTAGAGTATGCTCAGTTACATCTTCTGAGTAAAAAAAAAATATGCCCAATGTATGACCTAGACCAGGGGTAGGCAACCTTTTAGCAGCACTGTGCCGATATAGGATTGTGATGTCCCGTAGCGTGTTGGTCCTATTTTTTAAAATTGAGGTCTGTATGCTGCCGTATACTGCTTGTGTTATTTATATTGTAATTGCTTTGTATCTTTGTATTTGTGCGTATATGAGCTACTATATTGTACATGTTCAGGAGTAGTTTGTGGTATCGTGTACCTATGAATGTGGGCTGTGTATTTTTGTTTGTGTGCTGTTCGTATTATTTGTATGAGGGGAGTGCTATTGTGCATTTATGTGTATATCTAGCAGTGTGGGTTGGTTCCCTAGGTTCCAGTGGAGACCAGGCTGGCCAGGTACAGGTGAAGGGCAGGAGCTGCAATATCCGCTGTGGGCTGCTCTACCACAGTGTGGATTCCCATTCACAAGTGCTGGGAGGAAGTTATCTGAGGTCACTTCCTCTACGTGCTGCAATATATAAATTACGGATTGTCCTTCACCACCTTTTCGCATTAGCAGATATCTGAAGTTTCACTGGTACTCCTGATAGGCCAGACCCTGTTTGGCTCTAGCAGCCTTGAGTGCCGTGCAAAGACACCTTGAGTGCCGTGCATGGCACTAGTGCCGTAGGTTGCCTACCCCGGACCTAGACACTATTTTGTGAAGTTACAGTTCTGTAAAAGAGATGTGACAAGTTCAGGTTTTTAAGTGTGAATTTTCATAGATGGTTTTGATAGGTGCAAGTTCCATTTTGGATTATTTTAGCAGACTACATATTCCAAATGCACCACAAAGGCTTACCATTTCTTAAAGAATACATAGGGTATTTAATTTTTGCACTAGCTTGTACTAAGTGTAGTGGTAGTAAGCATTGTTCTCCCTTTTTGACACACAAAGTGAGTTTGCACAGCATATTTTGCTAACCTTATGTGTGCTACAGCTGTTTAATATTTCATATGTCTTCTGAGTACAACAATAACCCCGTATGTACATTTGCCAGGTATATGTGGATTTTGAAAGGGCACATTTGAGACACAGCATTTCCAGTTTTTTTTCAAAGTTTGAAGTTTTACGCTGTGTCCATGTGCCATTTTGGGGTAGTTGAGCAAGTTTGGTATTCAAACGATCCCACAAACGCATATCACTTATTAAAGAATACTCCTCGGGGTATTTCAAAAGGCATATTTTGAACCTTAGTGTGGGATACTTTTTTTGCTATTTTATACCAAGTGTAGTGGTAAAAAAAAATTCTGCTTTTTTGACACACACTGATCTGTATTTTGACAGGGAACGGGTACATTTTTTGTCAGGACTGGGTAAAGGGGGGTGGGGGATTTTTTTTAAACTTATGTTGAACGTTATTAAAACTTTTTTTTTTTTTTCACTTTCTTAAACAATTTAAAAACTTTTTTTTTACTGTTAACCCCTAGCTGTCCTAACACCAAACCCACCGATTCCCTACTAACTTCCACACAAAAACGTGAAAGGGACTCTCCAGACAGCCTCTGTTTACTTACCTGGTTCCAGCGCCGGGAGCCTCGTGAAGCCTCGTCAAAATGACGAAATAGGCGGGCGCGAGCAATCAGACGCTTCTATTTGGAAGCCTCATTGCTCCCTTGTGCACATGTCTTTGCCCGCCCCCTCTCCTCTCTGACAGGCTGGAGAGAGAAGGCACGCACACAGTGCCTTCTCTCTCCTGCACACGTCAGACGTATCTTAATACACGTCTGACGTGTACAGGGCCTTTTTAGGGCCCTGCATGATAGGAAGTCCCTCTGGTGGCCGTCTGAGTGACAGCCACTGGAGGTATTCCTATCAATCAATGTAAACACTGTATTTTCTCTGAAAATATGAAAATACAGTGTTTACATTAGATTGTCTGCATGGAGCTATAGATCTCACCTGAACAAATACATTAAGCTGTAGTTGTTCAGGTGACTATAGTGTCCCTTTAACCCTCAAGGGTTAAAAAAAAATAAAAAAAAAATCAGATCACAGTAAAATACTGTAGTCAGTGATCAAATTTTATACAGGGAGAAGATCAGCAGTCTTGATCCATCTCCCTGCACTTCACACTGAATGTGGAAGCGCATGGAGGTGGATCAGGAGTCCCTGCAGCACATGTTTTTGCTTGCAAATCTCTACATAATGCTACTCCCACCTATCTATCCTCCCTAATACACAAGCATGTGCCGTGTAGGCCCCTACGCTCTGCCGAAGACCTGCATCTATCCTCTGTTCGTACTCCCACCTCTGATACTTGTCTTCAGGACGTCTCTAGGGCTGCACCGTTCCTGTGGAACTCCCTTCCCTTTTCCATTAGATGCTCACCTTGTCTCCAAAAAATCAATAAAAACTCACTTTTTCACAAAAGCATATCAATAATACGGTTAATGGCTCCAAAAAAAAAAAAAAAAACCCTCTCTAAGTCTTCATTGAATACTATTCTACCAATTTACTTCTCTAATACTTCCCTTACCTTTTGTGTCACTTTACCCCACTCCCTCTAGCATGTAAACTCATTGAGCAGGGCCCTCAACCCCTCAGTTTCTGTACGTCAAACGTGTCTGGTTACAATTACATGTTTGTTAGTCCACCCATTGGAAAGCGCTACATAATTTGTTGGCACTACATACAGGGAGTGCAGAATTATTAGGCAAGTTGTATTTTTGAGGATTAATTTTATTATTGAACAACAACCATGTTCTCAATGAACCCAAAAAACTCATTAATATCAAAGCTGAATATTTTTGGAAGTAGTTTTTAGTTTGTTTTTAGTTATAGCTATTTTAGGGGGATATCTGTGTGTGCAGGTGACTATTACTGTGCATAATTAATAGGCAACTTAACAAAAAACAAATATATACCCATTTCAATTATTTATTTTTACCAGTGAAACCAATATAACATCTCAACATTCACAAATATACATTTCTGACATTCAAAAACATAACAAAAACAAATCAGTGACCAATATAGCCACCTTTCTTTGCAAGGACACTCAAAAGCCTGCCATCCATGGATTCTGTCAGTGTTTTGATCTGTTCACCATCAACATTGCGTGCAGCAGCAACCACAGCCTCCCAGACACTGTTCAGAGAGGTGTACTGTTTTCCCTCCTTGTAAATCTCACATTTGATGATGGACCACAGGTTCTCAATGGGGTTCAGATCGGGTGAACAAGGAGGCCATGTCATTAGATTTTCTTCTTTTATACCCTTTCTTGCCAGCCACGCTGTGGAGTACTTGGACACGTGTGATGGAGCATTGTCCTGCATGAAAATCATGTTTTACTGAAGGATGCAGACTTCTTCCTGTACCACTGCTTGAAGAAGGTGTCTTCCAGAAACTGGCAGTAGGACTGGGAGTTGAGCTTGACTCCATCCTCAACCCGAAAAGGCCCCACAAGCTCATCTTTGATGATACCAGCCCAAACCAGTAATCCACCTCCACCTTGCTGGCGTCTGAGTCGGACTGGAGCTCTCTGCCCTTTACCAATCCAGCCATGGGCCCATCCATCTGGCCCATCAAGACTCACTCTCATTTCATCAGTCCATAAAACCTTAGAAAAATCAGTCTTGAGATATTTCTTGGCCCAGTCTTGATGTTTCAGCTTGTGTGTCTTGTTCAGTGGTGGTCGTCTTTCAGCCTTTCTTACCTTGGCCATGTCTCTGAGTATTGCACACCTTGTGCTTTTGGGCACTCCAGTGATGTTGCAGCTCTGAAATATGGCCAAACTGGTGGCAAGTGGCATCTTGGCAGCTGCACGCTTGACTTTTCTCAGTTCATGGGCAGTTATTTTGCGCCTTGGTTTCTCCACACGCTTCTTGCGACCCTGTTGACTATTTTGAATGAAACGCTTGATTGTTCGATGATCACGCTTCAGAAGCTTTGCAATTTTAAGAGTGCTGCATCCCTCTGCAAGATATCTCACTATTTTTCTGAGCCTGTCAAGTCCTTCTTTTGACCCATTTTGCCAAAGGAAAGGAAGTTGCCTAATAATTATGCACACCTGATATAGGGTGTTGATGTCATTAGACCACACCCCTTCTCATTACAGAGATGCACATCACCTAATATGCTTAATTGGTAGTAGGCTTTCGAGCCTATACAGCTTGGAGTAAGACAACATGCATAAAGAGGATGATGTGGTCAAAATACTCATTTGCCTAATAATTCTGCACTCCCTGTAAATATTATAATAATAATAATAACGTGCCTGCTCTGACAGACTGTAAGAGCCATCACAGCTGCAGGGACAGCGCTATAAGGTGCTCCTAGTCTGCCTCGGGGAGCATTTACCCCACGATTGTGGGGGGGAGGAGGGGTTATAAATGACAAGATTAATATAACTTTTTTTGTTTTCTGTCTTACACCCCCTTTAGTGTATCTCTTAAAAGCCCCTTGTGTGTCTCTTATCCCCCTTCTTTGTATATCTCCTACATCCTTTCAACCCCTTTGCATTTGTGTGTCTTACAGCCCCGGCGCCTTTTTTTTACTCTTTCCAGCTCCCAGTTTTCACTACCCCATCCCTTAATGCGTCTTTCTTCTCCCCAGAAACCTGTGTGTTTTTCTTTCACATCTTCCTCAGCCTGTGTCTCTTCCACTCCCTTAGTGATCTGCTCCACCTCTCTCTCCCCCCCCCCCCCCCCCCCAAGTCCCTTACTGGTTCCCCATCCTGTTTTTTAGTGTTCTTTCCTGCCCCCAATTCCTTACTGGTCCCCCATCCTGTTTTTTAGTAGTCTTTCTGCCCCCCAAGTCCCTTACTGGTCCTCCATCCTGTTTTTTAGTGGTCTTTCCTCCCCCCAAGTCCCTCACTGGTCTCCCATCCTGTTTTTTAGTGGTCTTTACTTCTTTCAAGTCCCTTACTGGTCCCCCATCCTGTTTTGTAGTGGTCTTTCCTCCCCCAAGTCCCTTACTGGTCCCCCATCCTGTTTTTTAGTGGTCTCTCCTCCCCCCAAGTCCCTTACTGGTCACCCATCCTGTTCTTTAGTGACCTTTACTCCCCCCCAAGTCCCTTACTGGCCCCCATCCTGTTTTTAGTGTTCTTTCCTCCCCCCAAGTCCCTTACTGGTTCCCCATCCTGTTTTTTAGTGCTCTTTCAACCCCCCCCCCAGTCCCTTACTGGTCTCCCATCCTGTTTTTTAGTGGTCTTTACTCCCCCCAAGTCCCTTACTGGTCCCGCATCCTGTTTTTTAGTGGTCTTTCCTCCCCCCAAGTCCCTTACTGGTCTCCCATCCTGTTTTTTAGTGGTCTTTACTCCCCCCAAGTCCCTTACTGGTCCCCCATCCTGTTTTTTAGTGGTCTTTCCTCCCCCCCAAGCCCCTTACTGGTCTCCCATCCTGTTTTTTAGTGGTCTTTACTCCTTTCAAGTCCCTTACTGGTCCCCCATCCTGTTTTTTAGTGGTCTTTCCTCCCCCCAAGTCCCTTACTGGTCTCCCATCCTGTTTTTTAGTGGTCTTTACTCCTTTCAAGTCCCTTACTGGTCCCCCATCCTGTTGTTTTAGTGGTCTTTCCTCCCCCCCATCCTGTTTTTAGTGGTCTTTCCTCCCCCCAAGTACCTTACTGGTCCCCCATCCTGTTTTTTAGTGGTCTTTCCTCCCCCCAGTCCCTTAGGGGTCTCTTCTCTCCTGTTACTTAGTGCTGTCTTCACTTGTCCCTTTGAGCTCTCTCTCCCCCTTTCCCAGGACTCTGGAAGTATCTTCGTTAAACTATTTGATAAAGCACTATTATGAAATCAATATTTTACACAGAACTAACACCGCATTCCTGCTACATTAGCCTGTGCACCCGACATGAAAACCTGGATTATAATCCTCCTTTATTTACCATTACCACACATCAAACATGGCGTCGTAAATGCCTGACGCATGCGCAGAGGACCTGTCCATACTGCGCATGTACCGAGTGGTCTTCCCCTTCGGACCGCATGCGCCCTGCGTGTTACGTCATCCCGTACAGCTCGTTACAGGTGACCGGCTGGTTTCGTGCTCGCCTCACCATCACTACGGGATAATAAGTGATTAGATTTTCGTTGCGCACAGTCTTTCCTTCCGCGTATGGGTTAACGGTGATTATATAAATAAAAAAAAAAAGGTACAGATCGACGAAGTCAGCCTTTAGCGCTCACTTATGTACAATATTTCCACCGAATCAAACAGGTGGCTCCGTGGCGCAATGGATAGCGCATTGGACTTCTAGCGGAGGAAGGTATTCAAAGGTTCCGGGTTCGAGTCCCGGCGGAGTCGTGGGGTTCTTTTTATTTATTAGGAGATAGGGGAAAAACTAGGGACAGCTGTGGTTTTATTTGTGAACAGAATTATTACAATGCGTGTAAATAAAATTGAGCACATCAAACGCATGCAGAAGTAAATATAGGTATAATTGGATAGAAATGCATAATGATAAATTGACATCTAATATAAAGTAAGTTGATATGACATTTTTGGGCTGTAGTTCTCATTGATGATTTTTGTTTTTATTAATTAAATAGTACTATTTATTAAGGCAAATGGCTAAATATTGAGACTTTCTATTAATTTCCAAGTTAACGACCTTTAACCAAAATAGCACCTGGTTTTTGTCTTGATAGAGGATTAATGTTTATCATAGGATTCATATTTTTTTCTTCTTCAAAGCACACCATAAATAAAATTTCCAGTACTGATGACAAAAAATATGAAAATAAAAATCTTTGCAAAAAAATAAAATAAATAAAAATAAACTAATTTTGCAAAACTTGTGAAAAGGGATTTTTTGTATTATTATTATTACAACGTTTTCTTGCCTATAAAGTGTGTTGCAATTATTTACTAAAATGAACAAAATAGTTTAGATGGGAAAGCATGAAGGGAAGGAAGAAAAAAAAAAAAAAACACCATCTGTGACAATATTTAGCCTATAAATATCAGATTATGGTAACGTTTTACACTTTTAAACCTTGACGTTTTCTATCTTAAGTTCAAATTAATACAGTCCAGAAGTAAAATCCCACTGCACCACATTTTTTTTTTGGACTCAATGCTGTAATATATTAGGGAGAATTCAATCTAGGGGTTGACTTTTCCACAATTCTAATGTGGAGTACCCCTTTGACAAAAAAAAAAAAAAAGAAGTTACAAACACCATGACAATGTCACTAATTTTAAATCACAGTGCTTGGAGTCTGTATGTGCAGCGTTTTGCTATTATTGGATCCATTGTACAGCGCTACAGAATTTGCTGGCACTATATAATAAAATAATATAGCGCCAATTAATTCCATAGCGCTTTACAATGGGTGGACTAACAAACTGAATTGTAACTAGACAAGTTTGACACACAGAAAAAGAGGGGCTAAGGGCACTGCTCAATGAGCTTACATGCTAGAGGAAGTGTGGGTAAAGTGATACAAAGGTAAGGGAAGTATTGGGGAAGTAGATTGGTAGAATAGTATTCAATGAAGACTTTGTGTGGTGTTTTTTGGAGCCACTAACAGTTTAATATTTTTTTTAACCCCTTAAGTACACATGACATGTGTGACAGGTCAGGATTCCCTTTTATTCCAGAAGTTTGGTCCTTAAGGGGTTAAAGGAGTGGAGACTGGGTGAGCCTCTGACAGAAAAGGGAAGGGAGTTCCACAGGAACAGAGCACCCCTAGAGAAGTCTTGGAGACGAGCATCAGAGGTGGGAGTACGAACAGAGGATAGGTGCAGGTCTTCGGCAGCGCGTAGGGGCCTAGGCAGCACATACTTGTGTATCAGGGAGGATAGATAGGTTGGAGCAGCATATGTAGAGATTTGAAAGCAAGAACCAGAATTTTATATTGAGCCCTATATCTTACGGAAAGCTAGTGCAGGGACTGACAAAGGGGTGAGGCATGTGAGGTGCGGGAGGACACGAAGATGAGGTCTTTCAGCCAAATTTACTAATACTAAGTAAAGTTTACTTAATATTAGTAAATAATATGCCCCTACACGCTATACTGAGAGTAGGGGCATGTCTAGTAAGCAGTGAGCAGCCTGTCACCCCCCCCCCCCACCCACCCACCCAAATAAAACTATCCCCTACCTACCCCCCTCACCCTAAAAATAGTGAGGGGGGATTAAAATAACTAACCTGTAAAGAGAAATTCAACTTGCCATTCAACGTCTTTTTTTCTGAAATCTTAATTTTTCAGCCCCAAAAAAGGCCAAATAAAAATCCATTATACCCGAACTTAAAATAAAATAAAAAAAAGACGAAAAAGAAAAAACGCGCCGCTTAAAAAATTAATCCATCCTCACCCATGGAGGGCTCCGCGCAGACTGAGCTCCACAGGGCGGGGGAAGGCTTATAAAGGCTTATAATTAGGCTAAAAACACTCTGATTGGCTGGTTTAAGCCAGAGTGCTCTTTGTCATTTTACACAGCGTGGGAAAATTCCAAAGAACTTTCCCACGCTGTGTAAAATTACACAGAGCACTGTGATTGGATGGATTTCAAGCCATCCAATCACAGTGCTCTGTGTCATTTTACACAGCGTGGGAAAGTTCATTTTCCCACGCTGTGTAAAATGACAAAGAGCACTACGATTGGCTAAAACCCACCAATCAGAGTGTTCTTAGCCTAATTGCAGGGCGGGGCAAGGCTTTATAAGCCTTCCCCCGCCCTGTGGAGCTCAGTCTGTGCGGAGCCCTCCATGGGTGAAGATGGATTATTTTTTTGCGCTCAAGTTTTTTATTTCGTTTGGTTTATTTTATTTTATTTTAAGTTCGACGGGTATAATGGATTTTTATTTGGCCTTTTTTTGGGGCTGAAAAATTAAGATTTCAGAAAAAAAGACGTTGAATGGTAAGTTGTTTTATTTACAGGGTAGTAATTTTATTCCCCCCTCACTATTTTTTAGGGTGAGGGGGGTAGGTAGGGGCTTTATTTGGGTGGGGGACTAGGGGCCCCCTAGTCACCTTTGATGGAGGGGGGGGTGTTTATTTGATTTAGGGCCCCCACCCGCCGCCCAGGGGTGGGGGCCGGGAGGACAGTAGGTGTGTGTCCCCCCCCTCATCATTATGGCACCCACCTGCCGCCCAGGGGTGGGGGCAGGACAGTAGGTCCCCATCCCCCCATTGTAATTTATGGCCCCCACCCGCCGCGCAGGAGTAGGGGCCGGATCGTAGGGATTTTAGTTTAGTGAGCAGCCACAGGCGAGTAGGGGCATTGTGGAGATTTTATTCTCTTTTATACTATTATGGGGGTCATATTGACCCCCATAGAGTGAGGGGGGGACCTGGGGGGCTTATGAAGTGGTGGGGAGCACTGCTCCCTGACGCTTCTGTCTTTACATATTACAAGGAGGGAGCTGTGTGCCAGTAGCTTCCTCCATGTAATATACTGAAGGAACAAACTAACACTGATACACAGTGTTTGTTTGTTCATCTGATTTTTCTATTCATTCGTCTGATGAATGAATGGATGAAATTCCCGTTCGCATGTCCAAGTGTTTCACTGGGCATGTGCGGGAATCTCACAGTCTATCTAGTGTGGGCAGATGACGTGTCCCACAGGGACTTCACCTACCCACACAAAGATGGCGGCGCCCTGAATATAGTTTGGGGCAGAAAATACAGATTAATAAATAGGTCATCTGGGGGGCTTAGGGGCATTTGGGGGTGACTAAGGGATCAATTGGATGTAGTGGAGGCGGGAGGGGGTTAAAAAAAAAAATGGGATTCGGCATGACAGTGACGCTTTAAGTGTGGAATAGTCGTTCGGGTTCGCGGGAGAGTGTGGTTATGAGGGTAATGAAGTAATTTACTTTTGCAGAGGAAAGAGCCAAGCTGTAAGAGCGCAGCATAAATTTATAGTGGAGAAAGTCAGATGCAGAGTGAGATTTCCTCCACCTGCGTTCAGCAGTTCTTGAGCATTTCTGGAGGTATCAAGTCAACTTGGTGTGCCAAGGTTGTAGTTGGGGGCGCTTGCTGCGTTTACGTGTAGGAGGTGCCATGATGTCTAGTTTAGAGGAGAGGGTGGAATTGTAGAAGGACATTGCAGAGCTAGGGCAGGTGAGGTTTAAATGTTGCAGATACAGTGTCCCTCTGCTGCTCGAGAGTTGGTGTCTTGTGATCATTAAAGGACTCCTGTCATGCCCTAAACAATTTATGCTCATTAGATTGAGCATACGATTTTAGCTATACATCGTGCTAGCGGTTTTGCTAGCAAGTGTATAGATTAGAAGTAAAAAAAAAAAAAAAACTTTAACCCCTTAAGGACACATGACGTGTGTGACACGTCATGATTCCCTTTTATTCCAGAAGTTTGGTCCTTAAGGGGTTAAATGTCCAGTACCGGTCTATTATACCCACACTACTGCTTACCTAAACCAAAACCCTACAGGGGGGAAAATAAATAAACCACAACAAAACAGTTCCACACAAATATTCCAACATTACATTTATTCAAAGAAAACAAAAAAGAGAAATTCTCCAAAAAACATTTCTACCAGAATACAAAAATGAATATAAAGTAACAATTGGAGAAACATGCAGGATGTTTCAGTGAGAAATTGTCTAAGTGTATGTAGTCTATAAATTATAGTGCCAATCCATAGGTTTAGATAGGTTTATTTTTTTGGTCTTCAGATGACTGATCTATAACCTATCTTGTCGTATTGCATATCCCACAAGTTATCTATGCAAATCTTTCTAGTCTCCGCAAACAAAATATATGACACACGGTAACCTCAAATTTACAAGGAACACACAAATACAGTTACAGTATATACATATGATAACCTATTACAAAACCATAGCAACCACCACTTGTGTTACTGATACCATTATTGGGCCACAATTCCTATTAATCTTGGCCATTTGCAGTCCAACAGCAGCTCAACTGCTTTAAAGTAACCCCTGTTCTAGCCTCTATTTTGTAATAGAGCTCAAGACATACATATATAGATTAAATTATATAATATATATATTGCATATTCTCTCATATTCAAGAATCATCCAACATTTAAATTAGCTCAAAAACAGAGATAAACGTTCATGCGAGTTATCTTGTTTAGTGCACTAAGCCAGGTTTCATTTGCAGCACCTTGCTTGGTTCATTAAGCCTTTAGTACTGGGGGAGAAAAACAAATAACTAAAATTAAAGGTAACCTATTAGTCCCAAAAATACAGAAGTTACAATTGTTAACTTAATAATTAATCGCCTTTTTTGCCGCTGCAGCCTCCAGTGATGTCAGCAAGCATGCCAACATCACCTGCAATCTCATCCAAATCAATGCTTCTTATAGAGAAGCATTGGACTGGACAGCACATGCGCAGCAAGGATTACATCACTGCCCCCAGACCACTTTTACAGGGTTATTTGCTAAAGTGAGAATTGTCAGGAATTCCAAGAGAATGTATAACTTCGTAAATGAGACATACAAACAATGGCTGCTGCAGCTCTATCACTGAACGCTAATGTATACGGTTGCCAAATGAAGCATGTTTTCTAGGGCATGCATCAGGTTTTTAAGCTGTTGGGCATTATATTTAAAGTGTTGTCCTGTGGTTTGCATCATTCATATGCTGCATAATGGAAATCAGTTAGCTAATTAAGAACGTTTACATATTACATTTTAGTTAACAGATTTCCTACATGCACAACATGAAAGCCATAGACTATAGGACAAGACTTTTCATGCACTGCCTTTCATCCTGTGAAAGTGATATGTGGCCAATTACCTACGGAAATGTTTTTCAAGTGTTAAATTATTGATTGTGCACCACACCAACCTTTTTTCTAGATAGTTTCACAGTTCACACATTTTTTTCTACAACTGTTAATAAAATGGATTACATCATTGTATAAAACCACATTGCTGTGTGAACATATTCTAGTTGTGCTGCAGGATCTAAAATATTACACGTAAAATACTTATAGGCTTGTTTAGCTGTGCAAGCACTTAAGGTCACAAATATAAAATATAACAGAAAAAAAAAAAAAATCGAGTGCAGCTATTCAGCTTATCTTGATGAACATTTACTAAAATACCACTCCCTTTTCTATTAAAAACGGACATCGGCAGATATCACAGCAGCGTGGTGACCATAAAACCCAGAAGAAATAGAAAAAAAAATAAAATAAGGGAATGGATTGGCCAATATAGTTGTCTAAATATGACTGGACAGGGAGGGGGTAACCCTCAAAAGTTAAAGGTGAAAACTGTCCTGAAAAATGAGACTCAATACTAAATATTGGTCTGACAAAAGACGTTCCAAACAAAAGTGTTGCAGTTGTCAGAGTGTCAGAGTGACACTCTGACAACTGCAACACTTTTGTTTGGAACGTCTTTTGTCAGACTAATATTTAGTATTGAGTCTCATTTTTCAGGACAGTTTTCTCCTCTTTTTCAGAAAAAAATAAAAAAATAACAATAATGCTCGTTGTACAAGTTGAACCAGGAGTAACCTTTTCATTCATATACCACTATACATAATTTATTCTAGAGCTGGTATTGGCTCTAAAAAACGTGAGCAGAACTAAGTAAGCTCTACGAATTTTTAGAATCCTATATTGCTGTGATATACTACACGATTGAGGTTCTCTCTGTTACCTTGTATGTTTATAGGGATCCCAAGCATTCTCTGGCCTGGTACTTCCATAAAGAAGAGAGACTTTCCCACAGGATCTGGCTGCTTTGCTTGCAAATTGCATATTAATTCAGACATTTTACTTGTTGTTTTTAGTTTATTATCCTTTTTTTTATAAATTTTTAATTGGGAATACCTTTTATCATAATTTTATTGGCGCAACCTTCCTCTCTTCTACTGTACTGTCCCATTTTCTATGGTGTTTGAGGGGAGTCCCATACCTTTAGGTGTGCTGCCTTTTGATTAGACAGCGCTGATCCTTTGTTTTTTCTTTTTGTATTCATTTAATTAATTTTTTTTCATTGGTGATATTTCTAAAAACCAGCAGGCAAAAGCTGCAAATCACTTGTCTGCAGCCATTGCAAGCTCTCCCCTTCTAATCCGGTCTCTAAGACTTTCTGTAGCTGTCCAACAAGAAGTCTTTGCAATGCAATTGCCTGCCTCTTGAGTTTAGCTCCACTGAGCTAACCAACCCAGGATTGGTTGTCTGATTGGCAGCTAAATTAACAAGGTTAATTTATAAAGGTGAACATTTTCTATTGAAATCTGCAATTTTTGTAAAATGGGGGGATACTCAAGAATCTTAAGGGGTCTAGAGTGTCCCTTAAATTATTATCTAAACTGCTTTTGTTAAATTCATTTCCTACATCAGAAAAATTAAAAGCCACATATAATATTTTCTCAAAAAACTTCCTGCTGCCATCAATGTTTTGTTTACAGGTAATCCACACTTGCAGATATTGTTTTACAAAAAGTTTCCATAAAGGAAATTCAAGTCAGTGAAAATGGTAATAGTGTAGGGTTTTTCCTTCTGATATCAGTTTTAATATACAGTAAACTTCCTTCAGATAACTGCAATAAAATAGTTAACCGCTACAGACTCTTTGCCCTACATAAAGCTGTGAAGTATTACTATATAAGTAATTCCATTTCGGTTTATGAGCTACTGAGTTAGGCAAGAATTTTAAAAACACCTAATGTCAATGGGGCAAATATCACGAGAACCTCCAATAAAGACAAAACAAAAATAATAATTAAGGACAATCTACAGAAGGACCTGATCCAACAATTACATTTTTTTTTTTTTTTTACAATAGCCATATATTTCACACTAAATACAATTCCACAGTGATGTGCACTTCATGGTCAGGACATGGCTTCAGTTTTGTAAACATCATTCTGGATACAGAAATTGACTAATTTGGTCTTGGGAAAAATGTCATTTTTCATGCTACAAGACAACGTGTCTCTAAAATATGGGTCACTTGCTTCTTGAGAGACATCACAGGCTGTTGGTAGATGGAGGCTTCCTTTGAGCTTGTAAAATGTAACCTTTTGATTTTATAATCCCACGTGTCTTGACGATGACAGAGTATCGAAGGATCCACATGGGTGACCACTCACTGACTTGACATTCCTCTGTGCCCTCTCTCAGAGCTTCCTGGAACATTTCTTTTGAAAGCAGTTCTGTTTTGTAAAAAGTGACAGCATAGAAAGAAATAAACAAAAAGCCAATTTATGATTAAAATATATATATATATATCTCAGTCATATATATTCTGTAATAATATGCATATGGAGCAAATTGTCACGCTGTGCCAAACAACTGCTCTATATGGGCAGCATTTGTTAAGACAGAATCATACTCTTTTCTCACAGGTGAAACCTCTTGTGGATGTCAGGAAGACAGTTACTAGACATGTGTTTAACCCTGCAATGGAAACTACAGCAAGCATGTCAAACTTGCGGCCCTGGCCCACAATGATTATCTTTGTGGCCCGCCTGCCCTGAGGCCGCTTTGTGCTATGGCTGCAACTCATTCTTGTCTACCCTCCCATGGCCAATTGCGTGCTCTTGCGGCTGCAGGAGCGCAGAGTGGTTGGTTGTCTGCAGAGCAGGCCAGCCACTCCCCCTTTCCTTAAGCTCGCAGTGCCAGAGGAGTGGAGGGAGGGGAGGCAGTGTATTGGGTCTGCATGGAGGTGCAAGATAGCCTCCCAATGCTTTCCTCATAGGACTTCAACATCAACAAGATAACGTCATTTGTTTTGTTTTTTACAGCTGTGCAACAGCATACATTCACCATTTCAGTCCCATTACCAAACTTTTAATATGTCAAGGTAGTTGGACTGAAACATTGGTTATATGCAAATGCACATCTCCGTGAAATTAATTCACTCTTTAGTTTACTTTGAAGACCTATGAGCGTGAGTTAGGCAACTTTTTATACTGTACTTTAAGTTTGTTTTTTTTGCGGCCCACATAAACTTAAAGTTTGTTTATTTAGCCCGTGTTAGCCTTTAAATTTGACAGGGTTAACACTAAAGCACTGAGATGAAGTGATCTAAACGCATTTAGTGGCCCTTTAAAAAGATTGTAGATCCTGTGTATTTGGTACTATAGTGAAATCTGCACTTTTTGTCAAATGAAAAATAGAGCATTGCAATGGACATCAGAATCTAGTAGACTTGAACAAAAATGTATTTGAGCCGGTTTGTCTTAAATCCAACTCCTTTAAATCCGCCACAAATCTATCTATCCAGATGAACTAGCTCAAACGAATTTTTGCACAAGTTTAGAATCCAGTTCAGTCCTGCCACAGGCAGGCCATATAGTGGAACGGAGTAGTAAAAACAAAGAGTTCATCTTATTAATCTCTGGTAAACAGGGAGCCAAGACACAGGTACTCCGTTTCAGGACAGATCAGTGTTGATTTCTACATTTAAGATTTATTTTCCAGTGCTCACAAACATATTTGTTAAATATAGGGGAGATGTAAACAAGGCATTACAAATTTAGAGAAATAATTGTTTCCCTATAACTAAAGACATGCCACTCAATAAGTGCATTCTATGGAAGAGAACTACATACCTTTTGGGTCACTGTGAGTTAGTAATTGAATATCAAATTCCTTGGCGAATGCCGTAAGATCCGGAGGCATTATGCAACAGGATGCAAGATTCACCTGGTTGCTGTTTGGCTTCACCTACAAACACAGAAAAGGTTCTAAAGAAAAATGTATTCTGAATGGATGAACTCAGTATGTAACTTCCTAGCTCAATTTATATGAAGTAGTTTTTTTTTTTTTTTTGTTAAAAATGATTTCTTGCCACTTTCTCAAAAGCCCTAATGATGACTAGCATTTGTTAGCAGCAGTCTCAACACATTGTATGTGACATGAAGAATGCCTCCAATGGGAATAGCTGCCTGCACCACCAGGCCCATAAGATAATATCCCCACCTTGAATAAAATGATAATGCTTCAACCAATGTCTCCTTTGAACTGTTTTTTTACATCTATTTATCAAAACCTGTCTCACCCAAATGTATAGATTCCATTTAAGGAAATGTTGGAACGAGCTGGGTTTGTATATTTTTTTAAGCTCCTCAGGTTAAGCAGGCGATACTGCAGCAGTACTCAGAGTATTTGAAGAATTTAAAGATTAACTCTCATTAGCTGATGGATTTTTAAAGGTTCTATGATGTCCCAAGGTCAAGCACCTGCAACACGTTATGTAAATATGGCATGCAGCACGCAAACAAAACAAATACAAGTGCTCCGTCTGTGGCCTAGCGTAGCCTATGAATAATAGATTTCTTTAACAGGGCATGGCATATCCGTAGATTAAAAGGTCATTAAAAACATGGGAAGTTCACATGGTAGCTTGAGATAAGTTGTCAAACTTTGTATAGTTAAAGTAGGCACTATAACCATGTCATGTCACTGAATTAGTTACAGTGCCTGCAGTCTTATGTTGTCACTCCATTTAGTGTTAAACCATTTCCTAGCAGTTTAACACTAAATAGGGGTTCCTGTCTACTCAGCCTGGCCCCTCCTGGAGGGATGATTACACACTTTTTTCTAGCCATACGTAGTAATACCTGCTGAAAGCAGTCAGCTGACATACACCGCAAGCCAATCACAGCCACCTCAGCTGTCAGTATGACAGCCGCTAGAAGAGAATTTAACCCTGCAATGTAAATATTGCAGTTTCTTAACAAGGTTTTACATTGCAGGCTTGCAAGGACAAGACCACCGCACCCAGACCACTTCATTAAGATGAAGTGACTTGGGTGACTAGTGGTCCTTTATGGTAAAGTGATTTGGTGCAGAGGCCAGGGGTCACTAATCTTTTCTTGATCAAGACTCACCACCTTTGCATCTGATAAACCTTTATCTGCAACTTATGTCACATTTAGTTAAAGAATTACTAGAGAGATATGGATACTACTAGCTTAATTAACACACGTGTTATAAAGAAACACTATGATGTTAGGGAAAACAAGCCTAGATTTCTAAGCTATAGTGTCCCCAGTAAATAAATGGTAAAAAACCTTCCCACACCCCACTTTCCAGTCCCGTGGCTTCCTTGGTACTGGCAATGTCTCCTCCTCCTGCTACATAACAGCTATGATGGGACCTGGAAGACAGCCACTAGAAATGGACTTAACCCTGCAATGTAAACATTCCAGTTTCTCTGAAACTGCAATGTTTTATATTGCAAGGTCAAGCAGACACAAGCACTGCACCCAGACCACTTCAATGAGATGAAGTGGACTGGATGCCTATAAGGTCCCTTTAATTGTTTTTCCAGATGGGAATCCCAATTTTAATGTTGGCACATTTTAAAGACTGCATTTGTTTACCAATTACAGCTCTTAGGTCAATAGTGCACACTAAAATCAGAATTCAAAGTGAAATCACAGTGAATTTCAAAATGAGAAAACATTTCCTGTTTGGCTTTTTTTGCAATAAATGTGAAATTCAATTTGAATTCTCCTTATAGTGAATAAGTTGACTGTTTATTGCACTTGGAGGTGACTTGAGGCACGCTGGCTGAATAACATTAGCTTAGACTATCCTTTTAATAAACATTATCCAATGTTGTTTTTAGTTAGACATTTGCATTTTAGGTTTACATATTTGTTTCCCCTCTGATTCTCTTCAACAATTATGGTCTAGCCAATATTAACTCAGCAATATTTGCTACATAGATATCTATCAATGTAAGCAAGATATGCGTTAAGGCTAAATAGCTCCATCAGAGTAAACGTAAATGCATGGAGAGAGAAAAAAAAATAATCTGCTGTTTTTATAAAATAACAATAGATTTAAAGACCTTGAGCTGTGCATAGTTTACAAGCAATTGGCAGTTAAGGGCAATGATGTGTCATCCTAAATATTGCTAAAACTACCTGTAAAGCAAGCCAGATGTTAGACCAATACAAGCAAGCATAGTTTCCTTTGGCAATCGGTACAGAATAGCTTCAGTTTTTATGCAAAGCCTCACCTGAGCCCAAAAGTAAAGCTGTTCCAAGAGAGGTTTATCTAAATCCGACGTTCCTATAGCAACAACTTTCTTGTCCCAAACAAGACTTTCAAGTTCTCTCCAGTAAGGTTGTAAGTTTTCCAATGTAAGACTGAATCCGTCTTCCAGTGGGGGTGGTGCAATGATCACAGAATCTAACTGGGGAACGCCAAGGGTGGAACAAGCTGGAAGAAACAAAGATTAACATATGAGGCACAAATTATCACAGCAGCAAGAAAGAGTCAGGCACTTAACCCACTCCAACCTACAAGATAAAATATGGGAGTTCAAAGGAGATTTTCCTTGAAATGGGAAACCATTCTGAGTATGTTTCGTCAGAGTAAAACAACTTTGAAGAAAATATTGTATTTGTTTGTTTCTATAAAAAGACGTGTGAATTCCTTGCCAATAATCCACGCTAAAACGAACTATGTAATTTATCCACATTAGGCATTAAAGAGACAGAAAGTCCTCATCTTAAATTCACTTTATTTTATCAAAAGTGCATGAAGAGAAATTCAAATATCCTCTACAAATCCAACTACATTAGTTGCATGTTTCATGTGGCCATTCTTTAAATTCTATATGTACTCTAAAAAGCCAGTCAGAACAAATGGCCCAGTTAGCTTACGCGCCTCAGGGAACACGAACACACTTCTTGCCACATTAAGTAAGACATAACAGCCAAGTACTAATACTTCCAACATGCAATACATCATTATAGATATATACACACACACACCCTATTTTACGGTACTATTTACTACAATACAGTCAGAGGCGGCTCTCTAATTAGGCGGTTTAGACGGCCGCCTAAGGCCTCGCGCTGGCGGGGGCCTCGCGGCCGCCTAAACCGCCTGTTGGCAGAGTGTGTCAGGTCCTCGGTCAGTGACCGAGGACCTGACACCAGGAGGGGGCCCGGCGGCTTGCCCGGTATGCCGCCGGGTGCGAGGCCCCTCCTGGCTGCCCGGCCACCATCGCAGACACTGGTCTGCAGCT
Organism: Pelobates fuscus; assembly: GCF_036172605.1. Taxonomy (NCBI): domain Eukaryota; kingdom Metazoa; phylum Chordata; class Amphibia; order Anura; family Pelobatidae; genus Pelobates; species Pelobates fuscus. Next base: position 64,346,398 of record NC_086323.1, on the reverse strand, counting down.
CCGCAGTGTGCAGAGCTGCAGACCATGTGACTCGCGAGAATTGGCCAATCAGAGCGTTGCCGCGGGTTACCACGGCAACGCTCTGAAATCTCGCGAGACTACTCGGTCTGCAGCTCTGCGGAGCTGCAGACCGAGAGCAGTGGCCACCGGACCACCAGGGAGCCCACTGGACCACCAGGGAAATCAAGGTAGGCTCTCCCTCCCCATCACCCCCCAACACACTCAGCCTCACCCCCCCAGTCACCATCACCACACTCAGCCTTACCCCCAGCCTCACCATCCCCCCACCACCACCCTCAGCCTCACCACCCCCCACCACCCTCAGCCTCACCACCCCTAGCCCCCACCACCCTCACCCACCACCCCCACCACCCTCAGCATCACCCCCCTCAGTCTCACCCCCACCACCCTCAGCCTCACCACCCCTAGCCCCCACCACCCTCACCATCACCCCCACCACCCCTAGCCCCCACCACCCTCACCACTACCCCCACCACCCACAGCCTCACCCCCACCACCCTCAGCCTCACCACCCCTAGCCCCCACCACCCTCACCATCACCCCCCCCCACCCCTAGCCCCCACCACCCTCACCACTACCCCCACCACCCTCAGCATCACCCCCCTCAGTCTCACCCCCAGCCCCCCTCAGCCTCACCCCCCACCACCCTCAGCCTCACTACCCCTAGCCACCACCACCCTCAGCCTCACCCCCCACCCCCCTCACCATCACCCCCCACCACCCCTAGCCCCCACCACCCTCAGCATCACCCCACTCAGCCTCACCCCCACCACCCTCAGCATCACCCCCCTCACCATCACCCCCCAACACCCTCAGCCTCACTACCCCTAGCCCCCACCACCCTCACCATCACCCCCATCACCCTCAGCCTCACCACCCCTAGCCCCCACCACCCTCACCCCCACCACCCCTAGCCCCCACCACCCTAACCACCACCCTCCGTCTCAACCCCAGCCCCCCTCAGTCTCACCCTCAGCCCCCCTCAGCCTCACCACCCTCACCCCACCACCCTCAGCATCACCCATCACCCCCCACCACCCTCAGCATCACCTCCCCCCCACCACCCCCACCACCCTCAGCCTCACCACCCCCCACCACCCTCAGCCTCACCACCCCCACCACCCTCAGCCTCACCACCCCCACCACCCTCAGCCTCACCACCCCCACCACCCTCAGCCTCACCACCCCCACCACCCTCAGCCTCACCACCCCCACCACCCTCAGCCTCACCACCCCCCACCACCCTCAGCCTCACCACCCCCCACCACCCTCAGCCTCACCACCCCCCACCACCCTCAGCCTCACCACCCTCAGCATCACCCCCCACCACCCTCAGCATCACCCCCCACCACCCTCACCATCACCCTCACCATCACCCTCAGCATCACCCCCCACCACCCTCAGCATCACCCCCCACCACCCTCAGCATCACACCCCCCACCACCCTCAGCATCACCCCCCCCCACCACCCTCAGCATCACACCCCCCACCACCCTCAGCATCACCCCCCCCCACCACCCTCAGCATCACCCCCCCCCACCACCCTCAGCATCACCCCCCCCACCACCCTCAGCATCACCCCCCCCACCACTCTCAGCATCACCCCCCCCACCACTCTCAGCATCACCCCCCACCACCACTCTCAGCATCACCCCCCACCACCACCCTCAGCATCACCCCCCACCACCACCCTCAGCATCACCCCCCACCACCACCCTCAGCATCACCCCCCACCACCACCCTCAGCATCACCCCCCACCACCACCCTCAGCATCACCCCCCACCACCACCCTCAGCATCACCCCCCACCACCACCCTCAGCATCACCCCCCACCACCACCCTCAGCATCACCCCCCACCACCACCCTCAGCATCACCCCCCACCACCACCCTCAGCATCACCCCCCACCACCACCCTCAGCATCACCCCCCACCACCACCCTCAGCATCACCCCCCTCTCACTCTCACATTATCTCCCCTCTCACTCTCACATTATCTCCCCTCTCACTCTCACATTACCCCCCCTCTCACTCTCACATTACCATTACCCTCCCTCCATCAACCCCCCGCTCCCTCTCACCATCACCCCCCTCTCCCTCTCACCATCACCCCCCTCTCCCTCTCACCATCACCCCCCTCTCCCTCTCACCATCACCCCCCTCTCCCTCTCACCATCACCCCCCTCTCCCTCTCACCATCACCCCCCTCTCCCTCTCACCATCACCCCCCCTCTCCCTCTCACCATCACCCCCCTCTCACCCCCCCTCTCCCTCTCACCCCCCCTCTCCCTCTCACCCCCCCTCTCCCTCTCACCATCACCCCCCCTCTCCCTCTCACCATCACCCCCCCTCTCCCTCTCACCATCACCCCCCCTCTCCCTCTCACCATCACCCCCCCTCTCCCTCTCACCCCCCCTCTCCCTCTCACCATCACCCCCCTCCCTCTCACCATCACCCCCCTCCCTCTCACCATCACCCCCCCTCTCCCTCTCACCCCCCCTCTCCCTCTCACCATCACCCCCCCTCTCCCTCTCACCATCACCCCCCCTCTCCCTCTCACCATCACCCCCCCTCTCCCTCTCACCATCACCCCCCCTCTCCCTCTCACCATCACCCCCCCTCTCCCTCTCACCATCACCCCCCCTCTCCCTCTCACCATCACCCCCCCTCTCCCTCTCACCATCACCCCCCCTCTCCCTCTCACCATCACCCCCCCTCTCCCTCTCACCATCACCCCCCTCTCCCTCTCACCATCACCCCCCCTCTCCCTCTCACCATCACCCCCCCTCTCCCTCTCACCATCACCCCCCCTCTCCCTCTCACCATCACCCCCCCTCTCCCTCTCACCATCACCCCCCCTCTCCCTCTCACCATCACCCCCCCTCTCCCTCTCACCATCACCCCCCCTCTCCCTCTCACCATCACCCCCCCTCTCCCTCTCACCATCACCCCCCCTCTCCCTCTCACCATCACCCCCCCTCTCCCTCTCGCCATCACCCCCCCTCTCCCTCTCGCCATCACCCCCCCTCTCCCTCTCGCCATCACCCCCCTCTCCCTCTCGCCATCACCCCCCCTCTCCCTCTCGCCATCACCCCCCCTCTCCCTCTCGCCATCACCCCCCCTCTCCCTCTCGCTATCACCCCCCTCTCCCTCTCGCCATCACCCCCCTCTCCCTCTCGCCATCACCCCCCTCTCCCTCTCGCCATCACCCCCCTCTCCCTCTCCCTCTCGCCATCATCCCTCTCGCCATCACCCCCCCTCTCCCTCTCGCCATCACCCCCCCTCTGCCTCTGGCCATCACCCCCCCCCGCCATCACCCCCCCTCTCACCATCACCCCCCCCCGCCATCACCCCCCCTCTCACCATCACCCCCCCCCGCCATCACCCCCCCTCTCACCATCACCCCCCCTCTCACCATCAACCCCCCTCTCACCATCAACCCCCCTCTCACCATCAACCCCCCTCTCACCATCACCCGCCTCTCCCCCCCCCCATACACACAACACACTTCAAGCAGCTACCCCATACACATAGGGTCTCAGACAAAAACGCAAACATGTTCAGAGACATACATTCACACACACAAGGATACTCTTTGTCAGACACACTCTCATGCACATACACAGGTAGACAGTGCATCAATGTGTATATGTGACACTTTTTTTTGTTAGTGGGGCCTCATGTTTGCGTTTCGCCTAAGGCCTCATAAAGTCTAGAGCCGCCTCTGAATACAGTAGGATACAGATTTGGCAGGTTTAGTTTAGAATAACTACCAGTAAGTATTGTTACATAGGAAAATTCATCTTGCAGATATACATCCATAATAGGAAAGTGTGTTTACTAAACTTAGATATGAATGGACTTTGGCGTTCTACAGAATGGTGCACAGGACTGTAGCAACTCAAATTCAAAAGTATATTCTCAGATGTCAATGCACGTGCAGGAGCACAATGCACACAGGTCTTACTATGTACAAAAAGATATGCTGTGATCTTTGTCATAATGGTGAATTTTCACATTTGCTAGGAATCAGGCTTGTACAATAAATAATAAATAAATAAATAGCATCTTGCCTACCTTAAAGTACCATCATGTCATTTTTACAAAGAGATGTACTTTAAAAATATAAATCAAGAATAATCTAAAATACACGGGGTTTGAAAAGAAGACATAAAAACCCCATTTGTGAAAGAGAAGCATAGTGACTTTGCCTGCAACATATAGCTTCGGGATATTTAAGTGTTTTGTCTCTACTTGACAATCACGTTTAAAGGATAATTGTTCACAAGTATAATGATAAAGGACCTTTGCCATCTCAAATTCCTTTACCGCCAGAGAACTCAGACTTTGATGTGATCTATTCACCCCCTAAACAAGCTAAAAGCCTGACCCTGGATGGACCACATTTCACCTAAAATCACTACAGGCACACAATCCAGCCCTCAGGAAGTAATTTTCCAAACTCTCATAACATCAAGTCATCAGATTATCTACCCATTATATGTGAGGGATAAAGGCATATTGTGCTAGACTAGAAGTTAGACAGCAGGATCCTCACTACAGTACTAGTATTATTCAGTAAACAGTGCTAGATGACCTAAAATAGAGTTCTAGTCCAAAACTGCAGTTTTAGAAACAAACCATCAAACTCCCCTATATTGCCAGCATAGCTACTCTGGATCTGAATCTCAGATATTCAGTTTTATAACAGACACACTAATAATAAGTTAAAGTATATTTAATAATCCATGAACTGTGGTATTAAAAGGGACTTTATAGTCACCAAAACAACTACAGCTTGAAAGGACTCTCCAGAGCCAGGAAAACAAACCGTTTTCCTGGCACTGCAGGTCCCCCTTCTCCCTCCCACCTCCCATTCCAGGTTGAGGCTGAGGGGATTAAAACCCCTTGAGTGACTTACCTATATCCAGTGCCGATGTCCCTTGACGCTGGGTCAGGCTCTGCCAACTCTCCTCCCCGCCGACGTCAGCCGGCGGGGGAGACCTAATGCTCATGTGCGGCAACGGCCAGCTGCGCGCATTACACAGTCCCACAGGCGCCGCTGGAGGTCCTCATGCATTGCATGTTTTAAGAACCCGGAAGCTCCTCTACTGGCTGTCTCGCTAGAGGAAGACTTAACCCTGTTAGGCAATTAGTGCAGTTTATAAAAAAAACTGCAATAATTACACTTGCAGGGTTAGAGTAGTGGGAGTTGGCACCCAGACCACTCCAATGGGCAGGAGTGGTCTGGGTGCCTGGAGTGTCCCTTTAATGTAGTTGTTCTGGTGAATATAGTAATTTTCTGCAGGCTTTTTGCTGTAAACGCTGCAGTGTTTACATTGGTCCCTAGGGATACCTCCAATAACAGTCACTTAGATGGCCACTAAAGGTGCTTCCTGGGACTGCATGGAGACGCTAAACTTTCCCCACAGATATGCATGGAGTTAAATGCATCTCTATAAGAAGGTGCGGACTGGCCAGGGTGGCGATTGGTTTCGCCCCACCTCGTTAGCTGAGATCACTAGAATTACCGATCTCAGCCAATCAAATGCTTTTCTATTACCAGTGCCGGCAGGGGGAGACCAGAACCTAAATAGTGTTTTTAACACTAGGGTTAGGAATACACATTTGTATTCCTGATTGTCAACTGTATCCTATTCTTTCCTCTTTTGGAATCTGTTCTGAACTATTTCTCTTTAAGGTACCTGTCTTATGTATTTTTCCTACTCTTGACAAAGTCTAGAGCTTAAGGCAAGCTCCACTATATTTTCCAAGATAGTGAAGCTTGCATTAAATTAAACACAGTAGTGCTCTAGTCACCAGGAAGTGCCCGGCGCTGGATTAAGGTAAATGGCTGAAGGGGTTTTAACCCCTTCAGCGCCAAGGGAGGGGGATCCTGAGGGTGGGGGCACCCTCCGGGGACTATAGTGTCAGGAAAACCGCTTTGTTTTCCTGATACTATAGTGATCCTTTAAAGAGAAATAGATCAGGAATGAAAATACGGACAGATTGAAAGAGGAAGGGAAGAGGAAACAATAGGAGAAATGCAAGTTTGAGGTGACAGAGCCACTTTGATCCGAAGCACTAACTATGCGGTGCACTGTAGGGAATTCATGCAAACCATTCACACATTTCGTGTTCTGCAAGCATTGCTGTTGTAACACTGAAAAGTCACATGAGGACAGAGAAAGTTGAGTACACAGTCCACTCCCCTCCTTGGCAAGAGCACAGAAATGGGAGCTAAAAAAAAAGTTAAACAAAGCAAGCTGCAAGAAAAAGGATTAAGCCCTTACAAATCCTGACCTACAATTGAGCCTAAAGGGGGTTAACGCTTTTCATATAGGTTGCACACTTAGAAAATGACAAGAAGTATTGCTACTGTGTAATATGTATGTCATATTTGTGCAGTTGGTAGAAACACTGTTTTTATTGAAAAAAAAAACAGCAATTTGTGGAAATTTAAAATAAATAAAGTAAATACATTATTTTTTTTAAAAAAGCTACATTAAGACCAAAATAGCCAACTTGGAAAACTTTTCAAACTTTGCTTTATTCACAAACATCCCACATTTTGCAATTTGGTTTTCAATGTTTTATTGAAAGCATCCAAGAAAAGTGTGCATATATTGGTAGCAGCCATGTTAGTCCAATATGAAAGCCCCAACGAAAACCTTTTTAGGGTAGTGTATTACTGTACCCTACAGGATATAAAGTCAAAGGAGTGCTGCACACGAGTAAGTTTTCGTAGGAGCTCTGTGGAGGGGGATCCGCAGGCCAGTAGAGTAGGGTGTTGCAATGTTACAATGTAGGGTGAAGGCAAAAAAAATATTTATAGGAGATCATGGTATGATGCATGACTAAGGCCTCTAGGCTGAAACATTTTTTTGTCCAATAAAAATGTTTTGCCTTCACCCTATATTGTGACGCCTGTGGAATTCTACTTCTTGTACCCTACAGGAATTATGCAAAGTCAGAAAAGATTGGCAAGCAATGGACTTTCCTAGTGCAGGTGCTCTGGGCAATTGCTGCCTTTGAGCTTAGTTCCACTGTAACAGACCAGTTGTCTGACAGCTGGGGGGTGACAAATGTAATCTATAAATGAGGGAGACAAGGAGTTATCTAGACTAAGTGGTAGTAAAAACTTAACATTTATTAAGTGCTCATAAAAGTCAATATAAACATAAATGACCAGAATAAAACAAAACCAGAGACAAAGTCTATGCAAAAAAAATATATATAAATTTTGTATGTAAGAGGTAGCTAAATAATCAGTGAATATAAAAAAAAAAAAAAAAAAAAAAAAATAGAAAGCAGGATAAAATTAGATCCAGTTAGAGCTGCTTAAAACATTGAGATTTAGATTCGCAAAACCAAGTATTGCTCCAACTGTGCCTCCGAGGGCACCTATGCTAGTTATGAAAGCTCTATAGCTAATCTGCTGCAGCTCAAACTAAACATGAGAGATCGCTCAGTTTAAAATCAGTGGTAGTCAACCTTTCTACCTACCACCCACTTTCTTAATGGAAAAATTTCCTTACCGCCCACCAGTTTTCGCACAAGTGCAGAATTCTTTTTTTTAGAAAGGAGGGTGTTTTTAAAAAAAAATAAATGTATGTACATTTATCTTTTTATTTCTACTTAATGCATGTTTATAATGTTTTTAACTTTATAAAGTTTAATGAGAAAACAAAGTAAATCGAAATTACCTTTACTAGTGATTAATGAGGTCCTTGAGGTTGATGCTGCGAGACTAAATATTTGATATCTGGTTCGATTTTCGTAAGGAACAAACGAAGGTCTCCTCTTTCGGTGATATTCAGACGATTTCTCTGTTTGCTCATAATATGATTTCTCATCTGTGCATCAGCTCCCCTTCCCACCTTCCCCCCCCCTTTTTTTCTATTTTTTTAACCTTCCTTATAGGAATGCCCAGAAGGAAGGCTGAGCTAGGTAACCATCTTACTATTATTAGCCAACAACAATTTTCTCCTTTTCCTTCTTTCTCCTTTTTACAAGTACTCTGCTCCTTCTTTCTTCTATTCTACAAGTATTCTGCTCACACACAAACACACTCACACATACACACACACACAAATTATTAATATTAAATGTCCACCCATCCTCCCTACCCGGAGAGCTGGTGTGGATCTGTCCCTGGGGTCCAGTGGGGCTTCACTTCGGTGGGCGGCAGAGTTCTAATCCGATGCGGCGAGGGAGCTCTAACCTCTCTGCTCCCTCGCGCGATTTTTGCTGATGCCAAGAGCCGGAATATGACGTCATTAGAACTCTGCCGCGCCGGGGGGTCCAGAAGGTGGCCTGGCAGGAGGGAGCACTTTCCTCCTGACGGTCACTGAAATCTTGCGCCCCCAAGCCGCTCGCGCCCGCCCACTCTAAAAAGGAGAAATCCTCTCAAAAAAAGGATTTAGCTACCGAAATCCCTACCACCCATCTGGAATCCTGAAACGCCCACTAGTGGGCGGTCGGGACCAGGTTGACGACCCATGTAAATAGACTAGCTAAATGTTACCAAAAAAAGGTAGTAACTTATCTAAACCAAATTCAGAATAAATAAAGTAAAAGTAGATTGTAACAAAGTCAGTAGACAGCTGTAAATGTATAAGAACTGCTGGTGAATCGAACAGACCAAGCCCCAAATTGGACAAGTTTAATTTAGATTAGTGGCACTTTCTACTAAAATCTGCATTTTTTTTTTTATTTTTTTTTTTTAAATAAAAAAAATAAAAAGGGACACACTTCACACAACACTTCAGGAAGCTAAAATACTTAAAGGTGTTTGGAATGATTCTTTAATAGCCTGTTCTAAAACTCATTAAACAAATGCCTTTATATTTCCAATGTTCTATGTGCTCATATTAGCTCCTCCCTCTATACAACCGGTGCAGACTACTGGGAAAAGCTGGCACTTTACATAAGGACACCTAGCATAACAAGTCTGATAGCCGGCAGATCTATACAATGACCAAAAATGAAAATACATACAACATTTACGCACCAAAAAAAAAAAAAAATAGAAAACGGAATACATTAGGTGGATGTTTCTTAATGCTCTGAATGCTGGGGCGCGGATTACAAAATAACAGAAATGAAGAATACTTAATGCCTTTATGAGTGCTGACATCACACAAGTGATGTTCTCTTTGTACATAGAGCCACTCATTCTAGAACCATGGAATCCACCAAGTAAAACATGTCCCTCTACTCTGAATTCCCATACCACTGATAGCCTGAGGAACCGCAAACAAGGTCAGACTGACCAACTTTCCAGCTCAGCCTGTTTTGCATGACAAATGAATAGAGCCTTCAATGACAAAGTGTCACACTGCTTTTACAAGATCAGCCTTATTACGACTTTCTCAATTATCTCTCTTCAGATACAAATAAAGTCACTAATGAGAACTCATTGCTACCCTGAGCAAAACAAATAAATAAGATTACGGAGACAATGATGGCATTGAAGAATATTCTCAAAGAGACACATTTTGTGATGCCTGGATGGCTTTATATACTTTTTGATGATGGTAATAAAGAATGCTAGGATTTTCAAATAAGACGTTTAATAATGGTCTCCACTTACACTCAAAAGCTCTTTGCCACTCCCTGTCACTTTAACCAAAGTGGCATAACATTCAAGGATTTTAAAATGTTCCAGACAATTTGCACATTTTATGGAAATAGCCTCCCTCTTGCATATAACATTTCCCCTTGCACAGAGCCATAAAATGCACCTCCTTCCCTATAATATGATAATCGTATCAGTATTAATAAACAAGCAGAGTACAGAAGGGTCAAGTACTTACCCAGATCTACAGCATGTCTGATTGAGGACAGGTCAGAATCCACGATAAATAGCTTGGCTGCAAAGAGAAACAAGCAGGGCATTCAGCCCATTATCAAACATTATCACAGGATATAACAATATAAGGCAAAGTACACCAACAGTACAAGAGTCTGTCTATTAGTATCACAACACAGATCCCACACTTTCAAGATTCATGTTAAAGGTATACTATAGTCACCAAAACAACTTTAGCTTAATAAAGCAGTTTTAATGTATAGATCATGTCCCTGCAGTCTCACTCCTTAATTTTGTGCAATTTAAGAGGTGAATCACCTTTCTTATGCACCCTAATCACACCTCCATAAGTGTGACTTACACAGCCTTCCTTAACACTTCCTGTAAAGAGTCATCTAATGTTTACACTTCCTTTATTGCAAATTCTGTTTAATTTAGATTTTCTTAACTCCTGCTCTGTTAATAGCTTGCTAGACTTTGCAAGAGCCTCCTGTGTGTGATTAAAGTTCAATTTACAGAGTGAATTATAGGGGACTACAGTGTCCCTTTAAGCTAAATTAATGGAGATCTGACGGAAGACAGAGTTGTTATTCAGTATTAGATAGAATATGCCAAATAATCTCATTTAGTTTACAGATTTAAAGTAAAAACAAATCTATATATAATGCCATTGCAGATATATTGGTTATGGTAAAAGTGAGATTATATTAAAATAAATAATGGGGGGAGGGGGTGGCAGCTATAATATGTGCAACAATACATTAGAGTATAAATTATCTAAACCATTAAATAACATGAGAATATTTAGCCATAAGTCAGTTGAAAAGGCAAGGAAATGAAGAGTTTTATCTTTTATTTACCGGATAATTTCATTTCGTCTCTTTCTTCTGGGTTTATGGTCTCCGTCACTTGAGACAATGAACATTCTAAAGTATGAGGGAGTTCCTGAGAACATAAAGAACATGTGAAGTTGTTAGAAGCTGCATTTCATTCCTTACCACATAGGCAAACACACTGTCCAAGTTGAGTCATTTGATTTTTCTTTTGCAACCCTTCTAGGTCTAGACCAGGGGTAATCACTCATATTTGAAGAGCTTAAATAGTTGTATTTAACGGAAACAATAACATTATATAGCATATGTTTTCTTGTATTTACATCAATGTTTGTTAACTGAATTGGTTTAAAAAAAAAAAAAACTATATTTAATAAAAACTGACTAATGGTTTCCCCTCTTGGATCCCGGCTGTGCGCCAAGCCTTCTCTGATATTGGGCTATGTGCTTCTGGTTTATGCACCAATCATTCAAGGGCTGAGAGTATCAGCCAAGCACTTTAACATTAGCCAGCTTGGAATACTTGTTCAAAGCTAGCTATTGGTGTACTAATGACCCTAACAGAGGAGAAGTTGCACCTCTGACAGCAATATAAAACATCTCAGTATGTGCAGAATTTCATGTTGAAAAGACTCCAAGCACGATTGTCTGTTCAAATCATTGAGTAATGCTTTAAAGTGAGGTGTAAAACACTATGCTGTGAAAAATGTATACCGTACTTTTTTTCTTTGGAGACTTAAGTGCAATGAACCTGGATTATCAGAATTCGTTGAGCAAAAAAATAATAATTAACTATAGCATAAATATACAGCATCATTCGATGTAACTAAGCCCTATTCATGCTGAATTATAAAAAAAAAAAAATCTATTTTTATCCACCCTGGCGCGCGCATAATTATATTATATATATATATATAAAATACTCAAACAAAATAATAAAATAAAAACGCCCCCTTTTACAATGGCATCAAACTCGTTCTAAACACACACCTGTATTTCATTAACAAAATATAGCTTGAATCTACTAGTTTAAGATGAACGCGTCAGCCACATTATTTGATGACAGCAAGATATTAGCCATAATGAATATTTAGCCATCCACAAATAAGGATAATGAAGACAGAGTGCATTTCAGTGTAAAATATGTATTGCAGCTACAGAAATAACGAAAACGCTGTATAAATTGGAGATCACACTTCAAGGATGAGAAGTTCCCATCAGCTAACACAGGACGACAATACAGGCTACTGTAAAAACAACTGTCTGGTCTGGAACAAAGGCTCAGCTAAAAATTAGCTACACAATCATGTCAATCTTCTGGCGCCAACACATGCGTGTCAATGCCACAAGACAAGTGATCATGGTACACATCAATGCACACAAAAGCAACACTTCAGTCTGAGAACATAACTGTGCCAAGACTAAAATATACCAACAATTTTACTATCATAGCACAGCCAAACACATAAAATGGTATAAGATGTGGAAGAAAGAAAGAAGGAACACACAATTAAAGGGACACTCCAGGCACCCAGACCACTTCTGCTCATTGGAGTGGTCTGGGTGCCAACTCCCACTACTCTTAACCCTGCAACTGTAAATATTACAGTTTTTCATAAACTGCAATAATTACCGTGCAGGGTTAACTCCACCTCTAGTGGCTGTCTACTAGACAGCCACTAGAGGTCACTTCCTGGTCCATAGCACAGGAAACCTGTGCTAGAGCGTCGCTGGACGTCCTCACGATGTGTGAGGACCTCCAGCGTCGTTTAAAACCCCATAGGAAAGCATTGAAATGATTTTTCAATGCTTTCCTATGGGGAGACGTAATGCGCAAGCGCGGCATTGCCGCGCATGCGCATTAGGTCTCCTCGGCCGGTGGGTGGGAACAGTCTCGCCCACCAGCCGACGCAATGAACAGGAGGATCGTCGCGGAGGAGACAGCGACGAGGGACATCACCGCTGCCTCAGGTAAGTGACTGAAGGGGTTTTCACCCCTTCAGTACCTGGGGATTGGGGGGTGGGAGGGAGAGGGACCCTCCAGTGCCAGGAAAATTGATAGTTTTCCTGGCACTGGAGTTTCCCTTTAATGTACAATCATAAAAACATTAATGTACAATCATAAAGTTTCCAAGAAAATATGGTTTAGGGTGGTCAGCCCCCCTCCCGAAGTTAAAATGACAATAGGAGGACATTTTGCTTCCTCCTTTTCTTTATCAGTTTCCCCAAAAAGTATGCACACACGTGGACAAACCTTTCTGTTCAACAGTCCTGGCTATACGTATGAACGGATAGCAGCCATGGCTGCAGTTCAATTATTCCTATGAAATTAGTGGAACAAATGCGGGAGATAGGCTACTTGTCCCATAAACACCTGCTGTATCCCTCTAACCCATTTGATGGCCAGGGTCCAGAGAGGAGCCTTTCAGCAGCTAAAACTTGTCTGTGTCGCAGCTTTAGGATCTAGGACGTTAATGCATTTAACTTAAGCAAAAAAAAAAAAAAAAGCTTTATTTGATCTAGTAAACAACGGGGTGAATTCCTTCTCTCCTCTCAGGCCACTTTGAGAAATACCCATTGGGGTATAAATCAGTGAAGTGGAACAAATACTGAAGACTCATATGGCAAAACAGGTTTAAAGACTGCATGCATATATTAACTTAAACTAATCCGGTCTAGCTTCCTCCATATTGTGGAAATAATATATTTTTTCTACCCGCCTTCTATGAGTCTTGTTCATCTTTTTGCCATACTCACCTCATACTCAACTGCTCCTTTTGTGGGTGGCCGCCTCCTCTCTGGGGGAGCGATTTTAACGACAGTTTATTGAAAAACTAAACGATACATTGTGCTAGAGACTTCGCCAGCACCATGTACAGACAAAGGAAGGAGGAGATGATTTCATTTCATAAGAGCTACTCTTTAAAATGCTAAAATGATCTTTCCAGGGTGGCATCCACCCAGTTTACATGGGTTTTATATACCGATATTATGAATCTAGATAACTGTTCATTTACTTTTTCTGCTAAGAGTAGAGCTTGTGATATTAAAGCAGGGGCTGTCACTACTCAGGATTTTTAAATATTAGGTTTATTTATTCCTATAATTAACAAACATGCATTTGAGAGATGTGAAGAAAAATAAAAAATAAAAATACAAAACACCTAAATGTAGAAATCCACACCTCTTTGTCCTGTAACTTGGTGTCTCCATTTTCATTTACTTTCAGCTATAAGCTCTGTCATATGAACTTGGCAGTCAACATGGAGAAAATTTGATAAACAATGTTTCTATTTCTCTTCCTCATTTGCAATCCTCACCTAGTCTGGACTGGATTAGGTCATTAGCTATATCGTTAAAAGGAATGCTATAGTGTCAGGAATATACTATATGTCTAATTAGCTGTTTAGCCCCCTGTCCTCCCCACCTCTAGTTAAAAAGGGTATTTAAACAAGTTTTTCAAGCGCCGCACAAGTCTGGTTGCAGCTGGCACATCCCTCCCCTAGCTGAGATAATTAAATGCTTTCCCATAGGATTGGAAGACCACAGCGCGTGCGCAGCAAAACGCCACTTCACGCTAATCAGCATCTCTACGGGGAGAAGTTCAATACCTCAATGCACAGCGTTGAGATGCTGAATATCAGTGCTGCATAACCCAGGAAGCACCTCTAGTGGCCGTCTGAGTGACTGCCACTAGGAGGTGTCACTAGGCAGTAGACACCTGAAAAGGCAGTGTTTACATTAAAAAACCTGCAGAGACAGGCAGTAAATACCAGAACAACTACATTTAGCTGTAGTTTTTCTGGTGACTAGAGTATCCCTTAAATATAAATTTAAAACTAATTATAGGGATCCTATAGTGCAAGGAAAACAAACCTGTTTTCCTGGCACTGTAAATTTTTAAGGAGCCCACCTCCCTCGCGCTCCCCCTTCAGCCAGTTACGTGAATCAAGCGGGCAAGACCTAATGCGCACGTGCGGCAATAGCCGCACCTGCTTCCCTATGAGGAAATGCTAATGCATTATTCAATCCTTTCCTATGGGGAAAATCTGATGCTGGAGGTCCACACGTAGAGCGCAAGGACATCCAGCATCAGATAATGGCCCACAGGTCCCTTTAAAATCCGGAAGCGCCCCCAGTTGCTGTCTGGTAGACAGCTACTGAGAGCAAAACTTAGAGCTGCAATGTAAACACTGCAGTTTTCTGGAACTGCAATGTTTTACATTGCAGCACCGAGTGCAATAGGGACGCAGCACCCAGATCACTTCAATAAGCTGACGTGGTCTGCGTGCCTTCAGTGTCCCTTTAACATAAATGTATAGGGGACTCAATGTTTAATTCAATGCTATTGCTCTTTAAAACGTACGACGCTTTGCATCGTAATTTGTGCTATTCTATACAGAATTATTAAAAGAACTACACAGCACCAACTGAGAGTTGCTACTTTATACATCTTTTAATATAAACATTTACTATTCTGCTAAAATGTAATTCCATTTTGGCTATAGAACACTTTTTACAATCATTAACTTGAAAAGAGTATGTACTGGGTGAATCAGTGACTGGTCCCAAATGAACTTGGACCTTTTCCATTGTCCAGAGATGACGGACAGTTGCAGTCAGCTGTGGCTTGGACAGTATGAATTACGCAAATAGAAAGTTATCACAGCAATTTCCACCCACATGGAATAGCCAAGGCATTAGGTGAAGGGTTACCATACAATGCGGGATTAGCAGGTAGCCATTTCATTGTTAATACACCTGTTGGAAACAATGTTTAGGCATTTGAAATGAACATACTGTTGTGCTGCTTTTTAGTCTCCTTTGCTTGAATTGGCACTTAATTGTATTTTTTTTTTTACCAGAGTCAGAGATTCACTTATTTATCTGTAGTGCTATCAGAGAATATGTAAATGCAAGGATCCCACACTGGATAACAAAGGCATAGGAAATCATGTAAAAGTATAGAATAGGGAAACCGTTACACCATAAAAAAAAGAACACAACATCTGTGAATTAAAGCGAATACTAAAGCGTCACAAATACAAACCTTACTTTAGGAAGGCTAAAGTAAGGTGTCTTGAGCATTATAACAACATTCGGAAGAAAGTTACTACACATTCAGTTCCAGAACATTGCAATAAATGCCCCTTATTCAAGAACAATATTAACTTTATAGCAATAGAGCAAGTGTGTCTTGATGAAAGAGGAGGGGATTTAATGCTTAAACTAAGGAAGAGAGAAGGCTTTTGGATACACAAATTAAATACAATGCAACCTTGGGGCTTAAATGGAGATTTCGATCTAGTTTGTTTTCTTAAATAATTTTTTACAATTATTGCTTTTTTAGGGTCCATTCAGGGTATATTATTAATTTTAGAGTTTGTAGGCTTGATCTATATTATCAAGTATTATTCTTTTTAGAGTGTTATTTATGGGCTGGAGACTTTTATTGTGGGGTTCACTTGGATGACACAGGTTTTTGGTGTCTCTTTTAAGGTTGTGGATATATATACCACGAGGATCTCTTTTGTTTTGACACACACTAACTCTTCTAATACTACTTATATTATGTATCTATAAGTGTTGATTATAAGCTAATTTTATGGAGTATTGTTTTTTAATATTTTCTTTTCTATATGTGCTATTTATCTTTTGGAGGCATGTTCTATGAGCCTCTTGGGACTGTTTATGGAGGAGGGGAGGACTTTACATGGATTTTCGGATCGACCGTTCATTTTTTCAAAGTGCCTATTGTACACATGCGTACAAGATAGAACGATATATGAAAACGAGGCTTGGAACGCTATCAATGCAGCGGGAACAGCGTGGCGTCGTTTGGAGGCGGATTATGGCGGGAGCCTTACCGGGTTATTTAAAACCACGCCGAAAAGAGAAGGATGACGCTGCAAGGGAGATCCTGGTAATAATTACCCCTGAGGAAGTTCGATCTGCTACGGACAAAACGCGTAGGGTTGGACTATAGTAGAGAGACTTTTATTGTATTAAATTTGTTTTTATTTTGACTTTTTTGTGCTAATAAATAGTTTTTATAACTTAGTGACGGTATCCCTCTTATTTTACATCGATTGGAGGAGGATGGCCGTGGATAATATCTGATGATATGCTTTTATATCACTACAAATTCGTAAGTGTAATTTATTGTAGTGCAGGGTATATTAATCTACCATCTACACTTATTTGTGGTTTATGTCTCTCCTACATGTCCATACATCCATGTTGAGGATATCATATCATCTCTCCATTATTGAGATACGCCTACTATCAATTTATGTCTGTGAGTGCAACTTAATAATTGGTGATTCTATGTATACTGGCTATACTATATGATTTTTTTTTTCTGTTCTGTAGATCTTTTCTATTTACACCTCTAGGGTTAGACTGATTGCATTGTTTTGACAGGAATATTAGTGACTCACCTGTACAAGTTCTGGATTGATTTTTAAGCTCCATTCATTCAGCACTGTTCTGATGCAATCTTTCAGCTAAAAAAAAAATATATATACCAATTACACAAGTTAAAACATATTTGTATGTCACAACAGAACAGTTATAAACAGCCACTATGTTCTAAAAGTCTGTGCACTCAAGGCTGCTGAAACATTACATGTATTGTATCCAACTATATGGGGGACAGGGCAAGAGGACATCCCTGACCCTTACTATATAATAAAAAAAAAAAAAAAGTCTTGACATAAGAAAAGCAAGTTGAGTGAAAGATCAAGATTAACAACATATTTCAACAGCACCACTATAATTAGTTAAATTGTGTCTGCAGTTTAACCTCTTTAGCAGAGACAATTATATAGCGGTATGACCAGTGCCTCCAGCATGCCTCGGAATGACACCACTGGCATCAATAAAATTCTCTTTTTTTAAATTTTAGTTTTTTAATCTGACTGTACAGACATGCTAGGTCAGACTCTGCTGTTATCTGACCAACTGCTGCCTAACTTGCCATTGCTGCAGTTTCGCACAGAGCAATTACAGCAGCAGGGTTGGGTTGAACAGGAATTGGTCAGATAACAGAGTTGGACCCCAAATTGCTTCTCAGATTAAATATATGGGAGGAGGGAGGAGAGAAGGGGAGAGATTTATAAAAATTACAAATAATAATAATAATAATAATATATATACATATACATACACACACACACACACAAAAAAAAAAACCCCACACACACACCATTAAAATATAAGTAAATGTCAATAAATGTAAGGAGCTTAAAAAAAAATAAGTGTAAATTTGCTGACAATTATCCTTTAACCCCTTAAGGACACATGACATGTGTGACATGTCATGATTCCCTTTTATTCCAGAAGTTTGGTCCTTAAGGGGTTAAGTCACCTACCTCCTTTGGTACTGTTATAAATATTTTTACTTAACTTGCAATGGTATGGTAAAAAAGCAGCAAGTCATCATGACAGCAACAATTTAAAAAGGAAGTGAAAGTATACACAGTCAACATTAAAAATATCTTGATATAGAATCTTGCTACTTCCAGCAGACGCCTATATTGTGATCTGTACTTTCAACAAACCAAAATGCAGTTATGAGGGGCGGGAACAGACACACAGAGGGGCTGAGGGGCGGGAACAGACACACAGAGGGGCTGAGGGGCGGGAACAGACACACAGAGGGGCTGAGGGGCGGGAACAGACACACAGAGGGGCTGAGGGGCGGGAACAGACACACAGAGGGGCTGAGGGGCGGGAACAGACACACAGAGGGGCTGAGGGGCGGGAACAGACACACAGAGGGGCTGAGGGGCGGGAACAGACACACAGAGGGGCTGAGGGGCGGGAACAGACACACAGAGGGGCTGAGGGGCGGGAACAGACACACAGAGGGGCTGAGGGGCGGGAACAGACACACAGAGGGGCTGAGGGGCGGGAACAGACACACAGAGGGGCTGAGGGGCGGGAACAGACACACAGAGGGGCTGAGGGGCGGGAACAGACACACAGAGGGGCTGAGGGGCGGGAACAGACGCACAGAGGGGCTGAGGGGCGGGAACAGACGCACAGAGGGGCTGAGGGGCGGGAACAGACGCACAGAGGGGCTGAGGGGCGGGAACAGACGCACAGAGGGGCTGAGGGGCGGGAACAGACGCACAGAGGGGCTGAGGGGCGGGAACAGACACACAGAGGGGCTGAGGGGCGGGAACAGACACACAGAGGGGCTGAGGGGCGGGAACAGACACACAGAGGGGCTGAGGGGCGGGAACAGACACACAGAGGGGCGGGAACAGACACACAGAGGGGCGGGAACAGACACACAGAGGGGCGGGAACAGACACACAGAGGGGCGGGAACAGACACACAGAGGGGCGGGAACAGACACACAGAGGGGCGGGAACAGACACACAGAGGGGCTGAGGGGCGGGAACAGACACACAGAGGGGCGGGAACAGACACACAGAGGGGCGGGAACAGACACACAGAGGGGCGGGAACAGACACACAGAGGGGCGGGAACAGACACACAGAGGGGCGGGAACAGACACACAGAGGGGCGGGAACAGACACACAGAGGGGCGGGAACAGACACACAGAGGGGCGGGAACAGACACACAGAGGGGCGGGAACAGACACACAGAGGGGCGGGAACAGACACACAGAGGGGCGGGAACAGACACACAGAGGGGCGGGAACAGACACACAGAGGGGCGGGAACAGACACACAGAGGGGCGGGAACAGACACACAGAGGGGCGGGAACAGACACACAGAGGGGCGGGAACAGACACACAGAGGGGCTGAGGGGCGGGAACAGACACACAGAGGGGCTGAGGGGCGGGAACAGACACACAGAGGGGCTGAGGGGCGGGAACAGACACACAGAGGGGCTGAGGGGCGGGAACAGACACACAGAGGGGCTGAGGGGCGGGAACAGACACACAGAGGGGCTGAGGGGCGGGAACAGACACACAGAGGGGCTGAGGGGCGGGAACAGACACACAGAGGGGCTGAGGGGAGGGAACAGACACACAGAGGGGCTGAGGGGAGGGAACAGACACACAGAGGGGCTGAGGGGCGGGAACAGACACACAGAGGGGCTGAGGGGAGGGAACAGACACACAGAGGGGCTGAGGGGAGGGAACAGACACACAGAGGGGCTGAGGGGAGGGAACAGACACACAGAGGGGCTGAGGGGAGGGAACAGACACACAGAGGGGCTGAGGGGAGGGAACAGACACACAGAGGGGCTGAGGGGAGGGAACAGACACACAGAGGGGCTGAGGGGAGGGAACAGACACACAGAGGGGCTGAGGGGAGGGAACAGACACACAGAGGGGCTGAGGGGAGGGAACAGACACACAGAGGGGCTGAGGGGAGGGAACAGACACACAGAGGGGCTGAGGGGAGGGAACAGACACACAGAGGGGCTGAGGGGAGGGAACAGACACACATAGGGGCTGAGGGGAGGGAACAGACACACATAGGGGCTGAGGGGAGGGAACAGACACACAGAGGGGCGGAACAGACAGAGGCGCTGGGGAAAGAAAGAAGCCTGTCAGCGTGCCAGCCACAGCTAGCAGTCACAGTTAGCAACTTGGGCTGGGTATGTTATATTAATATATTGTAAATAGAGATCAGAGTGTTAGAGAGAGGGTCGAGTGATCATATATGTATACTGCGCATGCGGAATCTGGTCGAAACTGCTGCTAAGATGGCATATTCAAGAAATAGAACACCACCGCGTCGCAAAATGATTGTCTGAAAAGTGTGTCACCGACATGAAAAGTTTGGAAGGCTCTGCTCTAAGACTTATCCTTCAGTTTATCCCATAACTGCCAAACAACAGATGTAAAAGAATGAACTGTTTCAACAAATTCAAAGAGAATCTCAAATTTAGGAATGAAGTCACAAAATTCTAAAAAAATCCTCCAAGTCTGCTACTTTTTTAACATAAAAGGGGACACTGCAGATTTCTTAAAGCTGAAGTGCTTTATGTGTGAGGAGTGTGTCCCCTTTTTCATTTTACAAAAATGGGCAGATTAAAAATTGGAACCTTTACAAGTTAACCCCCCCTTCCTCCCCCTCCCCAGCTGCCAGACAACCCGCCCTTTTACTTCTTGGTTTGATTACCTGAGTTGAGCTAAACTCAAGAGGTAGCAATTGCCCAATGCACTTGTCTTGCAATGTTTTCTCATTGAGCTGCATTGGGAAGCCTGTGATTTGACCGACAAAAAAAATCTGGGCAGGGTTAGAAGGAAAGAGTTTGCAACAGCTGCTCACAAAAATTGCAGCTTTTGCACACTGTTTTTAGATATACACTCAATTAAAGTATGCATAATTAAATTGTTTTCAAAGGGGCATATCTTCTAAAAACCCTCTATGTCTATGCTGAAGAGTTGACTGAGAAGT
Source organism: Pelobates fuscus (assembly GCF_036172605.1). Lineage (NCBI taxonomy): Eukaryota > Metazoa > Chordata > Amphibia > Anura > Pelobatidae > Pelobates > Pelobates fuscus. The sequence continues at coordinate 64,325,340 of NC_086323.1, read as the reverse complement.
GGGAGAAAAACCTATTTTAAAACATGTCTGTATGAACTTATGTGGGTCTTGATTCGTAGTTCTTGATAAACTTTGTGGTTTGTTGCCTTGGGTGTGCTAGAAGAAGACGCTTTATATATCTTTATTAATAAGCTCTTTATTTGACTTCAGCAGAACTTCACTGGCAGCAAATGAAATGGTTATTTACAGCAAGATTAATATATTTGTGTAATTCTCTGCCAAAAAAGCGTTTTATCAAATGAAGCAGATGCCTTTGAAATGGACTGGGTGTTATTTTGGAAAAACAGGCTTATACGGGACCCAATAGTTAATATGGAAATAGTTCACGAGGTGAAAACAAAAATAGGGAATGATTCCCCCCATTCCCTTTCCGCTGGTGATCTGTCTTTTTTTTTGCACCAACATATACTACTATGTAAATAAGCAGTAATAAACAAAGAATCTCATCTGTGTACAATGCCAAATTCTAAACCAGGTCTTGTTCAATTTTTTCCTTTGACTTATAAGAAAAAAGGCCTAGTAAAGAGACACTTAAAAGTAACACTATAGCATTAGGGATACGAATTTGAAATCCAGAAGCTATATAATGTCCCTGTTCCTATTTGTATTAATGCAGGGCTTGACAAAACCCAGGTGGCCAGGTTTCTATGGCGACTAGGGATTGTTTTTCCCGGTGCCTGGGTTTTGTCAGCCTGACCAGCCCCCGAGGTAGCCAGGTGATGGAGAGCAGATGCAGGTTGTGCGGAATGGAACCTTGCGACAAGGGAGCTGTAATCTTCCTGCTCTGCAAGATGATTACAGCAGCCCCACTCCAGCTCTCCCAAAGGTAGGGAGGCTGAATGAATTTAACCCCTTAAGGACCAAACTTCTGGAATAAAAGGGAGTCATGATATGTCACACATGTCATGTGTCCTTAAGGGGTTAAATTAACATTTTGAAAAATAATAATTTGGGAGTGTATAAGAAAATGTGTGTACGTGCCTATCACGGAGTCAAATTAGTGAGTGTGTTTTAGTGGGCCCCCCCTCAAATCACATGACAATCGTTTTGCTATTCTATGGCAACTGCAATAAAATATACATAATACATTAAAATAAAAATACTTATATTCAGTGTCCCATCATTTTATTGTTACAGTTTCCACAGGTACATTCACTATTTCAGGAAGTGACTCAGCCAAATACGAAACTTGTGTAATTTTAAGTAGCACCGATGAGCTCATTCCACAAAGCTTGTTTGAGTAGTAGTTAAATTGTTAGTTTAGTTTTGTGCAAAGCTAACAGCGGAAATACAACTCCCATAAACCTAAGAAATGACATCCTGTGCAGTAGAATTTCTTTTTTTGGGGGGGGGGGGGGGGGGGGGGGGGAGAATGTTTGGAAGGAGGAAAGTAAAAGGGAAATTATGGAGCAACACAAATTTGTAAAAATCATACCTAGGATAATACGACTAATAACCACATTTTATTTTGATAAGATTTCTCCCCCCCCCCCCCAGGTTAATCAGTAAACATCTACATACCTGCTACAAGTGTTATTCTTGCCGATTACTTATTAGTTGAACATTTACAGAAGATAGCTTTCAGCTCTAGTATGACTGGTAGGTGTCTGATGACAGCCTGTCACACATGTAAACAGTGTTATAAAGATCACACACTCTCTATATATAGATAGAGAGAGAGATCTTTATATTACACATTTATAAACAGATAGACAGGTATTCAAAGTAAAGCAATCACTTAACAGACCACTTTCTGATTTCACTGGTTTCCAAAGGGGGTTGTCCCACTGTTTATAAAACTTTGCCACTGTTCTATGACCAATACTTCAGTAAATCTCCACTATTGAGCCGTATTACAGATAGCTGTATGGTATTAGCAAAGCAAAAAAAAAAAAACAAGCCAGTATAGTAACTGTGCAATACATGAAAACCGCTTTAAAAAAAAAAAAAATATATATATATATATATATATATATATATATATATATATATATATGAATTTGCCTTTCGAGAGGCACATCTATAGAATTCAACATATTACAAAACATGCACTAAATTAAGCATAACACCCATGACACGCATGAAATAGCTAAAAGTTGGCACACCAACCAATGGCTGGCTGAGCAACATCAGAAACGTCGTCCATACCAGCTGACTGGATGCCGGTTAGTTTTTTAACCCAGAATAAATCAAAAGTTAGATACCCATCTGTAGCAGAACTCCAAGTCCCATGCTGCTTCACCAGCTGCAAGGCTGTCACAGCACCATGGGGTTGGTAGTCCTGCTCTTGCTGGGCATTGACTTCCTATACAGCCCAAAAGCAGCCATTGCTGGCACATGTCGTGGGTCAGTGGGTGAGGAGGTGCGTGGGTGGCATCACTTACCTCCTCGCTGGAGGCTGTAGGGCATTTCTTCTTCAAGCGGCCCCAGTTCATCATGTTGCCAGTCTGCAGGTAGAGGGTGTCCGCCTTGGCCAGCAGGGTCCTGGCTGCAGTGCTGTCAGTGCCCATGATGTGCTGTGAAGCTCAGCTCCTTCCGGTATTCTGACGCGCTCGCCCCCGGTCAGGAGCTTTAATACGGGCGATGACTTGGCACAAGCACAGCACACATAGAAAGTGCTGTGTAACTGTGACTGCACACTGAGAGCGAGCTGCAAGCCCAGGACACCGCAACACGTGGACCGCGCACAGCACCCACAACAAGCTTTGTTATGGTGCGGGGAGCGGCCGACGCCATCTGCAGTCAGGGAGTGCTTACTGCAACGTAGAACACCGGCGTTCATTCACGTTCTACTACCGAACTAATTGTAACAGAACATGATAGAACATACAGCAGTTTTGTTTTCTTTTACTTTATTCGGGACATACTAAAAGGAATGACAGATTGGAATGCCCATAGACTTTAACAAGGCAGTGGAATGCCCATAGAGAATAATGGACATAAAAGGAATGCCCATAGAGAATAATGGAAACAAAAGATTTTAATTAGAGACAAAACTATTACACCTATGAAATAAATCTTTTGCCACAATACTCTCCAGATTCAGTGTCAATTTTTGAAATTGAGATTAAGTGGGATTATCATTGTTTTCTATGGAATGACAATGGTGAATGACTAAAGAGAATGCCCATAGACTATAATGGGAGGCAACATATAAACTCATTTGCAGGTAAATCTGTGTTATGTAGCAAATTCATCTTTACCACAGGTGTTCCCCAAGTACATCAGTAGATTGTAAAATTAAAAGTAACATGGATTATAGCTCTTTTCTCCAGGGCCGGACTGGGGATTCCAAAGCAGCCCTGGAAAAAAAATCTATGCCAGCCCCATAAGTCATTGCGCCATATATTGTCGCATGCAATATGTAAGGCTATGTCTTGCCACCTTAGATGATTGATTTTATATATATATATATATTGCTTATTCCAATATAAAATATTGGTCCTTCCTGTGTCAGTGCGGATTGGCTGAGATCATCAAGCTTGATGATCTCAGCCAATCCTCACTGACACAGGAAGGACCAATATTTTATATTGGAATAAGCTATATATATATATATATATATATATATATATATATATATATATATATATATAAATCAATCATCTAAGGTGGCAAGACATAGCCTTACATATTACTAGCGACAATAGATGGCGCAATGACTTATGGGGCTGGCATAGATTTTTTTCCAGGGCAGGGCCAGTTGAGGGGAGACCAGCACGACGTGGGGGGAAAAAAAGGTGAGTAAAAACACACATATACACACACACATAGCATGACAGACACACACCATGACACAGACAGACCGTGACACAGACACACACACACCGTGACACAGACAGAAACACACACACCATGACAGACAGACACACCATGACACAGACACACACACCATGACAGAGATACACACATACCATGACAGACACACACCTTAAAAAAGACACACACACACACACACACCATAACACAGACAGAACATGACACAAACACACACACACTATGACAGACACACATTACATGACACATGCAGACACACACACACCACGACACAGAGAGACCGTGACAAAGACACACACACATGACACAGACAGACACACACACATTACATGACACAGACAGACACACACATTCCATGACAAACACACACACACACACCGTGACAGACAGAAACACACACACACACCATGACAGACAGACACACTATGACACAGAGACACACACCATGACAGAGACACACACATACCATGACAGACACACACACACACCTTGACACACACACACACCATAACACACACAGACACACATTACATGACAGACACACACACACATACAATGACACAGACACACATTGCATGACACAGACAGACACACACACCATGACACAGAGAGACACACACACACCCCATGACACAGACAGACACACCATGACAGACAGAGACAGACACACACAATAACACAGACAGACACACACAATGACACAGACAGACACACACATACCATGACACAGACAGACACACACATACCATGACACAGACAGACACACACACACACAATGACACAGGCAGACACACATACACCATGACACACACACATACACTCACACTGACACACATAATTGTTACCTTTGTGCTGGCGGCTGCATGGGGAGCTCAGTTTGATGGTGGCTGCATGGGGGAGCTCAGCTGGCTCTTCTGGCGGCCGCAGAGGGAGCCGTTCTGGCGGCCGCTGGCTGGGGGAGCTCTTTTGGCGGCCGCAGGGGGAGCAGGCTGTTCTGTCTCTGCTCCCCCGCCCTCACGCGCAGCTTAATGAGACCGGAGCCGGAATATGACGTCATATTCCGGCCGCGGTCTCATTAAGCGGCGCGCTGGGGCGGGGGAGCAGAGACAGTACAGCCTGCTCCCCCTGCGGCCGCCAAAAGAGCTCCCCCAGCCAGCGGCCGCCGCACGCCAGAACGGCTCCCCCAGCCAGCAGCCGCAGGTCAGCCAGCTGCCTGCCCAGCCCCAGGTGCCGACGGCCCACCGGGAAATTTCCCGGTATCCCGGTGGGCCAGTCCGGCCCTGAATGACAGGTAAATGATACAATGGAATGCCTTTTGGTTTTGACCCGGCTTGTTTACCTTACTCTGCTTATCTCTGTTACCCTTGATTCGGCTTGTCTCTCGCTTACCTGTCTTCTGTTACCCTCGACCTCGGCTTGTCTTTGACCATTCTATACTGTACTACTTACGTTAGTCCGGCCATTCTAAGGTCCGGTATACGTATCTGGCTACTGTTTGTACTCTGCGTGTTGGATTCCTGTCCCGATCCTGACATTACGACAGGGCCAATGGATCCTGCAAGTACAAACAGTCAGCTGGCTTCTCCTGATCCTAGGTTTGAAGCCATGGATCACAGAATGGATCAGATGGCGCTTGCGCTACAGGCTCTATTATCTCGTGCCAATAACCCACCAGAGGAGATACGTAATACCCCTGTTTCTCCTGTCGGTTCAGGTCTAGAGGTAGCCACAGTGGGTGCTTCTTCTCGCATTACCCCCCCAGTACGCTATGGTGGGGCTCCTGAGAAGTGTCGTGGTTTCTTAAACCAAATTAGTATCCACTTTGAATTGCAACCCCGCTCTTATCCTACAGATAGGGCAAAGGTAGGATTTATTATCACCCTACTTATTGAGAAAGCTCTGAGATGGGCCAACCCATTATGGGAGAACGATAACCCATTAGTTTATAACTATAACGCCTTTGTAGCTGCTTTTAGAAGAACATTTGACCCTCCAGGTAGAAAGGTTAATGCAGCCAGATTACTGTTGCGTCTGAAACAGGAGAACCGAACACTGGTGGATTATGCACTAGAGTTCAGGTCTCTGGCGTCAGAAGTCAAGTGGAATGAGCAGGCGTATATGGATGTATTTTTGAATGGCTTATCTGAAGTAATCCTTGATGAGGTTGCTACCAGAGAACTCCCTGAGAATTTAGAGGATTTAATTTCGTTCATCTCTCGTATAGATGAACGTTTAAGAGAGAGACAGAACACTCGAGAGAGGAACCGGAGACCTTCTTTTAGGTTAGCCCCCGCTTTTCCAAGTCCTGACTTTGATAGATTCCGGTGCTGCTGAGAATTTTATCGACCAAGCCTTTGCTAGTAAAAACAATTTCCCATCCCAGCTAAGGGAGACACCCTTGGCCGTTGAGGCCATAGATGGTAGACCACTACTAGACCCTGTTATCTTTCGTGAGACCATACCCATTGATTTAAATGTTGGTATCCTACACGTGGAGAATTTATCTCTTCTGCTCATTTCGTCTCCTTCCGTTCCCATAGTTCTGGGGTACCCATGGTTGAAAGAACATAACCCTATTATCGATTGGGAGTTAGGGGAGATACTCTCGTGGGGCCAGGGCTGCCAGGATCGGTGTTTGTGCAAGGTTTCTCCATTAGCTAATATTAACATACAGGAGAATCCTACTCAGTCCACAGAAAGACAAATACCAGACCTTTACCTAGACTTAAGGGCAGTGTTTGACAAGAAGAATGCCGATTCTTTGCCGCCACACAGGTAATTTGACTATAAAATTAAGCTTCTACCCGGGACTATGCCTCCGAGGGGCCATGTATATCCTTTGTCTGTTCAGGAAAACTCGGTTCTAGAGGAGTATATTCAGGAGAATTTAGAAAAGGGATTCATCAGGAGGTCTTCTTCTCCGGCTGGGGCGGGGTTCTTTTTCATTAAGAAGAAGGATGGCACGCTGAGACCTTGTATCGATTACCGAGGCTTGAATAAAATAACTGTCAGAAATGCCTATCCTATCCCACTGATTACCGAGTTATTTGATCGTCTTAAGGGCTCCAAAATCTTCACCAAGTTAGATCTCAGAGGGGCTTACAATTTGGTGAGAATCCAGCAAGGTCACGAGTGGATGACGGCATTCAATACCCGGTATGGCCATTACGAATACACTGTTATGCCATTTGGACTATGCAATGCTCCTGCAGTATTTCAAGATTTGATTAATGAGGTACTTAGGGAGTTTCAGCATGATTGTGTTATTGTTTACCTGGACGACATACTAATACACTCTAAGGAGATTGAGACTCACCATAGACAGGTCAGAAAGGTGTTACACAAACTTCTGCAACATGGTCTATACTGCAAATTGGAGAAGTGCAGTTTTGATCAGTCTCAGGTAGACTTTCTTGGGTACGTGATTTCTGGGGAAGGTTTTAAAATGGATCCTGGTAAACTCCAATCTATTTTAGACTGGCCTTTGCCCAAAGGACTCAAGGCTATCCAAAGGTTTATTGGTTTTTCCAACTACTATAGGCGCTTCATTAAGGGTTACTCCTCTATCATTGCGCCTATTACCAATATGACCAAACAAGGGGCTGATACTAAGTTCTGGTCTGAGGAAGCTCTTGGTGCTTTTAAGACTCTCAAGGAACTTTTTGCCTCAGCTCCCATTCTAGTTCACCCTGATACGACTCTGCCTTTCTTGCTCGAGGTCGATGCTTCTGAGACAGGAGTTGGGGCTGTTCTGTCTCAAAGGTTAGGGGTGGATAAACCGTTACACCCTTGTGGTTTCTTCTCTAAAAAAATTTCTGGGCCTGAGAGCAGATATGACATCGGGGAGAGGGAACTGTTAGCGGTCATTAAGGCTTTAAAGGAGTGGAGACATTTACTGGAAGGGACACTACACCCTGTTACTATTCTAACGGATCATAAGAACTTGTCTTATATTGGGGAGGCTAAGCGCTTGTCCGCCAGGCAGGCTCGCTGGGCCTTGTTCCTCACTCACTTTAATTATGTACTTACGTATAGACCTGGTTCTAAGAACTCTAAAGCCGATGCTTTGTCTCGTCAATATGAACCATCCACTATAACTGAACCACTTCTGTCCTCCATAGTTCCTAAGGGGAATATCATCGCGAACACGAATCTCAGGATTCACTCTCCATTGCTTTCTGAGATCATGAAGTTTCAGCATTTGGCACCCAAACAGACTCCTGGGGATCGACACTTCGTTCCTGCCGCTCTCCAACTGGAGGTGCTACGCTGTCTCCATAACAGCAAGGTGGCTGGGCATCCTGGCATCCGCAAGACTTATGCGCTGGTCTCTAAAGATTTTTGGTGGCCTGACTTATGCAAGGATATTAAAGAATTCATCGGGGCATGTGAGGTTTGTACCAAGACCAAGCTACCCCATTCGCTTCCATGCGGATTTCTGCACCCTTTAGAGGTTCCTGAAAAGCCTTGGTCCTGCCTGGCAATGGACTTCATTGTTGATTTGCCTATCTCTAAAAAGCAGACTGTCATCCTCACTGTGGTAGACAGATTTACTAAAATGGCTCACTTCATTCCCTTACCTAAACTCCCATCTTCACCCGAATTAGCGGAGATATTCGCCAGGGAGATTTTCCGTTTGCATGGGATACCTTCCCAAATTGTCTCTGACAGAGGCTCCCAATTTGTTTCCCGTTTTTGGAGATCATTCTGCTCCCAACTAGGCATCAAATTGAATTTCTCCTCTGCCTATCATCCTCAGTCCAATGGAGCTGCTGAACGCACTAACCAAAAAGTTGAACAATATTTACGTTGTTTCGTTTCAGAACACCAGGACGATTGGGTCGGTTTGATTCCTTGGGCGGAGTTTGCACATAACAATCTCATTTGTGATTCTACGCATTCTAGCCCTTTTTTCTTGAATTATGGCTTTCATCCTTCCATCCTTCCTTCGGAGTCTTCTTCTCAAGGGATACCGTCGGTGGATGTTCATGTTGCCAATTTAAGAAAGTTGTGGGATCAAACTCGACAAATCCTTCTGCACAATTCTACGCTGGTTAAAAAACACGCTGACAAACGTAGAAGGGCAGCACCGGTGTTTGTTCCAGGCGATAGAGTATGGTTAAGTACTAGAAACATTCGGTTAAAAGTGCCGTCCATGAAGTTTGCTACTCGATATATTGGACCTTACAGGGTACTGTCTCAAATTAACCCAGTTGCGTATCGTTTAGCGTTGCCTAATGCCTTACGCATTCCTAATTCATTTCATGTTTCCTTGCTAAAACCATTAATATGTAACAGGTTCTCCTCCACGATCGCCCCTCCCCGCTCAGTTCAGGTGGAGGGTCAGGAGGAGTATGAGGTCAATTCCATCGTTGATTCTCGAATCTCCCGGGGGAAACTGCAATATCTGGTCGATTGGAAGGGTTATGGTCCTGAGGAGAGAAGTTGGGTACCTCAGGAGGAGGTGCATGCTCCCCGTCTCCGCAGGGCGTTTCACTCTCGATTCCCTTCTCGCCCTGGTGTATTCCGCCCGGTGGGCGTATCTGAGAGGGGGGGTACTGTCAGGGTACCTGTGGTCTCTACCTCCGAAAGAGGTAGAGACTTAGCTGTTCCTCCATCCAGACGGCCTGATGGCTCCTTTCCCCACGGTCTATCCGGTCATGCAAGGCCGGCCGCGAGGGAGTGACTGCCTTTTACAGCATCTAGGCAGGAAGTTGTCATCAGGACACGCCTCCGGAACGACCTGTCACTCAATTGCTGCAGGACCAATCAGGACGCCTCGGAGGCGTGGTTACTGCTCTGAACAGGGTATTTAACAGAGCTTCTTTCATTAGCTCATTGCCCTGTCGTGGTTCTAGCTTGTTCTAGTCGCTCAGTGCTTGTGTATTCTATTATCCCTTTTGGTTTTGACCCGGCTTGTTTACCTTACTCTGCTTATCTCTGTTACCCTTGATTCGGCTTGTCTCTCGCTTACCTGTCTTCTGTTACCCTCGACCTCGGCTTGTCTTTGACCATTCTATACTGTACTACTTACGTTAGTCCGGCCATTCTAAGGTCCGGTATACGTATCTGGCTACTGTTTGTACTCTGCGTGTTGGATCCCTGTCCCGATCCTGACAAATGGGAAGCAATATGTGACTTGGAATCTGAACCGTGAAACATATCAAGTAAATCTTTTGCAGGCATACTCTGCGAGTTCAGTGGCAATTTTTGAAATTGAAATTAAGTGGGATTATCATTGTTTTCTATAGAATGACAATGGTGAATGACTAAAGAGAATGCCCATAGAGTATAATGGGAAGCAATATGTGACTTGGAATCTGAACCATAAAACATATCAAGTAAATCTTTTGCAGGCATACTCTGCGAGTTCAGTGGCAATTTTTAAAATTGAGATTAAGTGGGATTATCATTGTTTTCCATGGAATGACAATGATGAATGACTAAAGAGAATGCCCATAGACTATAATGGGAGGCAACACAAACTCATTTGCAGGTAAATCTGTGTAATGTAGCAAATTCATCTTTACCACAGGTGTTCCCCAAGTACAGCAGTAGATTGTAAAATTAAAAGTAACTGGGATTATAGCTCTTTTCTATGGAATGACAGGTAAATGATACAATGGAATGTCCATTGAGTATAATGGGAAGCAATATGAGACTTGGAATCTGAACCGTAAAACATATCAAGTAAATCCTTTGCAGGCATACTCTGCGAGTTCAGTGGCAATTTTTAAAATTGAGATTAAGTGGGATTATCAGTGTTACCAATTACACTTATACTGGTAACACTCACAATGATATGGAATTAATGTTGCGTCAAGAGTGCCTCCACAGATGGTGTTGGGCGTCTGGTTCCTGTTGCATCCTGGTTCTGACAGAGAGACATCAATAAAGGGAGAGGAGGTACCAACCCACCAACACCATCTGTGGAGGCACTCTTGACGCAACATCCCATATTATTGTAATTGTTACCAGTATAAGTGTAATTGGATATTCGTTTTGACAATGTATTATTGTTTTTTTTCAATACCTGTATACCTTATTGTTTGGTGTATATATACATACTTGTATAAAAGTGTTTGAGAAAATTCTATTGATGCATGTAGCTTTCAAGTTTATTACAGGTAAAATTAATTATCAGATTGTACATTTGAAATAACCTGTGACCACAGCTGCTTTCTTGGAAATGACAAGGTAAATATGGAAGAGAGGGAAAGTGCACTGGGGAGCAGCAGCAGAACCCCTCATCCTGAGCACTGTTGACATAGGTAATATATTGGGAGCTTTGATGCTTTTTCTAACAGACAAGATGCATGATACCATTGGCGACAATTGCAATAAAAAACCATGCACTCAGTTGTGGTAAATGTTCCACGGCAAGTATTCTGGGCACACGTAGACCATCCACTGCTGTCCTTATGTACATTATATAGTATAATATGTAGTTAGCTAGTGGCTACACGATGACATTGTCATTCATGTTCATTTGTAGAAGTGCTTTGTGTTTTTTACTGTTAAATTTTTTTCTGTTTTGTCGTTTGCAGTTACACTGTTTGTGTTGTGCTACATTAAATGCAATCCATTTACGAACAAGTTGACTAACAATATTACGATACTGATCTCCAGAGATTATAGAATAAGCATTTAATATAGTGTAGACACCACAGTCAAAACTATTGTCTTGTTGCACTGCATCTTCACAAAGGTATACTGTCCATTCCTCTTTGGCAAAAGATATGTTTGCTAACTGATAACATGCAGCGGCAATTGATAAAACAATATCAGCGTGTTCTTTTGTTTTTCCTTTTTCTTTCATAGAATCTAAAAAAATTACTTCTTTGGTGTTGAAAATGATGACAGAAAGGCACCAGTGTTGTCCAGGCCCCCAGGCATCTGTATTGAAAGGAAGAAAGAGAATGTCTTTATCTAAAGCAACATGTCTCCCCAGAAAGCTGTAAAATATGTCTGTTGCGCCTCTTACCATACTCTGGTAAATGAAGGTGGGACACAGCAAAACCTTTTCTGTGAGATTTCTCTGACAGATAAAATTGCTTATGGCTTCTTCTATAACTTCATCACAAAGCCATTCTCCAGGATCCAATGTTTTCAGAATTTCTTTTTCCACTGTATCTAACAGTTTGTAATCCAGATCTGCTGCTGGAACATCCCATGGGGACAATGCGTTGTCTACATCAGTTTTGTTTCCTTGAGCCATTTATTTTATTGGTGTAGAGTGTTTTGGTTGGTTTTCAATGCTTATGTCTGAGATCTCAAACTTTGGCTTTAATTTGGATTGAGATATCTGATCTCCAGAACTTCTTTGTTGTAAATGTTCTCTCTCAGGTGAACAGTAAAGAACTGAATCAGGTGCTGGCTCAACATCATAATCATAATCCCCTTTCCTTGGTTTCTTCCTTCCTGATCTTATTGATCGACCTCGTTTTTTTTTTTGCAAAGCATTGACAATGAGTAAGTTTGCTTGTCCACTGCCTCCTTCCACCCAACCGACATTTGAGCTGCTATAATATGATAGCACAGCCCTGTGCTGGGACAAGAACAAACAGCAGGTTCGGGAAGAAGTTTTACAGCATGTAGTCTACCATAAATGCCACGTACAACAAATGTTGAAGACTGTGGACAGAGGGTAATACCACCAGATTCTATGCAGTATTTAGCTAAAGACCTTTGGCTCATTCGATAATGTTTTCCCTTTTCTATTCCTTTCACTGGCTCAGGACCTGAACTTTTGATGTTCTCAATTATGGTTTCAAGTGGATAAAAAGCAGGGAATACTATATCTGTCACTCTTCTTCTCAGATGGGAAAACTCTTTTTTTACTTCATAGTTTCCAAGTCCACAGAGTGCTCGTTCAAATTCATGCAGGTAATAACACTGCATATAAAACATTGCAAGAACGAGCGTATCAACAGGCAGTTCTTTCCATTTGTTTTGGTTCTTTATAACTTTGTTGAAACTTTCACTGATATTGTTCGTTGCATTCTTATCATTGACAAAAGCAGCAAATTTGGATGTTAGGAATTTAGCAGAATATTTTGGCAAGGACAAGCCAGGTTAGGAGCACAGAGAGAAAATTACACTATAGACCAGCGCCGGACTGGGAAAAAAATTAGGCCCGGGCATTTTTCAATCAGAGCGGCCCCCTAAGAAGGGGGCGGGGCCAGAGAGGGTGTGTTTTGTCATCACTAATTACAAGCACGCCCCCTCTCAAAGTGAGCATGTTGGTTCAATGCGCAGAGCCCGCTGAAGAGCTCTGGCATTAGAAAAAGGCCCTGGATTTGTTCTGAGCAGCGCAAGCAAATTTAATAACATGCTTGCGCTGTGCTTGCTTTTAAATTGTCTCTGGTGTCTCCACAAGTGGGATACGAGAGGACAGAAGGGCCAGGAAAGTGTATGGTGCATGTGTTTGGAGCCTGCTTGAGGGATTGCGTGTGTGTAGAGTGTGGTGTGGTATTGTGTAAATAGGTCAATTTCATTTGTGTTTGTGGTGTAATATGTGTGGCTAGGGGCTGTAGAGAGTGTGTGTGTATAGGGAGCATAGTGTTATAGGGGATGTAGCGAGTGTGTGTATACGGGCTGTAGTGTGTGTGTGTGTATATAGGTGACGTAGTGTGTGTAGGGGTTGTAGAGAGGGTGTGTTTAGAGAATGTTGTATGTGTTTGGTGACAAGGAATGCAGTGTGTGTGTGTGTGTGTGTGTGTAGGAGTTCTAGTGTGTAAAGGACCCAGAGTGTGTATAGGAGATTGTGTGTGTGTGTGTGTGTATAGAGGATTAAGAGTGCATATGGGGTAAGGGATCTAGCGTGTATATCTGGAGCGTAATGTGTGTAGTGGTGCAGTGTGAGGGGTGCTGTAGTGTGTGTGTGTGTATATATATATATATATATATATATATATATATGTATATATATATATATATAGATATAGATATAGATATAGAGATAGATAGATATATTTGGACGTATTGTATGTGTGAGGGTGTTTTTATCTGCTGTCACATTCTAGGTTTCTAATTTTCTTTGTTAACTCACTGAGGGTTATTATATATATATATAGATGTGTGGGAGGGTGCTGTGTGTCTGAGGGTGCGCTGTGTGTGTTTGGGTGCTGTGTGTGTCTGGGGGTGCTGTGTGATCTCACTCTCGCGAGATCTGAGCGTTGCTGCGGTAACCGCGGCAACGCTCAGACCTCGCGATAGGACCCGGCGGAGCTGCTGGCTAGAGCTCCGCCGGTACTCTCTCCTGCCTCCCTCCCTCCCCAGCCCGCGGCTGCATCTCAGTGTCTCTGGGCTAGTGAGGGAGATCTTTGATCTCCCCACCGGTCCATGGAGACACACAGCAGGGTTGGCGCTTGGATAGCGCTGGCCCTGCAGGGGCTGGCAGGGGAGATTTCCCCTGCCGGCCTCGGCCCCACGGCCATCGCGGCCCACCGGGCATTTGCCCGGTGTGCCCGATGGCCAGTCCGGGCCTGCTATAGACAACCAGATCACTTCGTCTGTTTTAAGTGTCTCTATATTGTAAGCTTGTCTGAGCAGGATCCTCATCAACCTATTGTTCATGTAAGACTTTATAATTGACTCATTTAATTAAATTTCCTTCTTTTCTAATATTGTGAAGCGCTGTGAAATAAGTTGGAGCTATATAAATACCAATAATAAGTGGTTTGGTTACATTGCTGTTTAGCTATGTGAGCTATGTTTTGTTTCCATTGGCTAATCCAGTTGTTCCCAAACATTTTAGGTTAAAGGTGCCCTTAATATTTCAGTATTTTCCCAGGGCACCCCAAGTCAAAATTTCTAGGTTGTATACAGGGCCGCCATCAGAAATTTTATGGCCCCTAACTTAGCTGCGTGTCTAACACGCTGGTATACATACATATATACATACTGACATGCATGCATACAGACACTGACATGCATGCATACAGACACTGACATGCATGCATACAGACACTGACATCCATACATACACACAAACATATATTCATACAGACATACATTGATACTCATACATACATATATACATACTGACCAGACCTACATATATACACATACTGACAGACGTACATACATACTGACAGACATACACACTGACACAGACAGCTCATTTGTCAGCCACCCTCCTGTTTCTTACCGTTTCTTTGCAGGAGGGTGACTGGGGCTGATGGGAGTCAGCGTGGCTCTCCCTCTTCAAGGCCTCCACGCTGCCTCTCCTCCTGCGCAGAGTGAGCTGGGAGGAAGTGACCGGCCGTCACTTCCTCCGAGCAGCACTTGCGTTGCGGCTGCATTTATTTTTTCTTCAATGGGCCCTGTCGCGCTATTACACGGTCACAGTGCTGACAGTGCCCCTGAAGATATAGGGCCCATCAGGTGGCACTAAGTGCATGGGCCACCCAATGGGCCCCATTAGCGTGCGGGCCCCAGTACAACTGCACCGGCGGCAGTTCCGTCGCTACACGTGTGGCTTGGGCAATTTCAAGAATTTACACTGAACCTTCACGGTTCAGATTCCAAGTCACATATTGCTTCCCATTATAGTCTATGGGCATTCCATTGTATCATTTACCTGTCATTCCATAGAAAAGAGCTATAATCCCAGTTACGTTTAATTTTACAATCTACTGCTGTACTTGGGGAACACCTGTGGTAAAGATGAATTTGCTACATTACACAGATTTACCTGCAAATGAGTTTATGTGTTGCCTCCCATTATAGTCTATGGGCATTCTCTTTAGTCATTCACCATTGTCATTCCATAGAAAACAATGATAATCCCACTTAATCTCAATTTCAAAAATTGACACTGAATCTGGAGAGTATTGTGGCAAAAGATTTATTTCATAGGTGTAATAGTTTTGTCTCTAATTGAAATCTTTTGTTTCCATTATTCTCTATGGGCATTTCTTTTATGTCCATTATTCTCTATGGGCATTCCACTACCTTGTTAAAGTCTATGGGCATTCCAATCTGTCATTCCTTTTAGTATGTCCCCTTTATTCTCACTTTCTACTTTCTGCAGAAGCCAGCGTAGTCATTCACTAACATTCATTATTTATTTGGTTGTTTTAAATTCAAATACTTGCTATTTTTTTCAGTGTAATTAACAATTCTAATAAACTCCATTATTCTTCTAAAAAGTTGTCTTTTTTTTCGTTTGTATCAAGTGATTTTTATTGTTATTTACTCGGGATAATTCAATAGGTATGAACGAGGAAGGGGAATATGGCTATTGAGGGTAATGGAAAATATTGCAAAAGAAGTGGGAATGGGGAAACTGGGTGTGGAGGGTGGAATGGAATTACCGGTATGTGACTGTGGGTGGTGGTGGAGAATAAAAGTGGGAGAGATTAGAAAAAATATGGCTATTGGGAGAATAGAGCTATCATGACACTAGGTTCATTTATCTATGGTTGTGAGGCTCATGGGCTTGTTTTGGCAATGGAATCAAAATGCAGAGATCAAATGAATTCAAATGCAGAAATAGAAAAAAGATCCAGACTCTAGGCTTTTAAAATAAATTCTACAGTAGAAAAGCTGCCACTCATAATAGGCACACCCCAGAAAAGCCTATGGACAAAGAACTAGAAAATAGAGAGGGGGAGAGTATTAGTCACCCCTATTGAGGGCGCTAATCACTGTGATAAAAACAAATATAGAGTATAAAAAACTACAAATTTATTGATACAATTCATATAAAAATCATGATTATCAAGCAGTACAATTCCAAGACCGATAAGTTCAAAAATAAACACCAGCCACTAGCACACAAGAGTCAAGATGTAAAGATGTTTCCAAATAGCCCTGGGTCGCGACTCCAAGGGCTAAGTATACTTGCGGCTTTCTATATGGTTTAAGAAATATATTTATTTTTATTTATTTTTATTTATTTAATTTTTAGATTTAATTATTTTCCCATTTATTTATTTCTTATATGTATTTGTGTTCCTTTATATTTTTGTTGGTCTAAAATTTGTTTGAAATTTGACAAATGTTATTATTTTGACTGTCTAGTTTGTAAATTAACCATTTTTCGTACTTATACCATGATGAAAGCTTTTTCTAAAAATATAAGTGCTTCTGGTCAAAATTCAACTATTTGTATATCTACTAAGGGGCAAATATAATCAATTTGCTTCACCTTATTCATCTGATTTATCCCCTTGATCTGATCGACATGTGTATGCTATCTCATCTAGGCTGTAAAGATTACCATAAATGCAATATACACCCAACATTTTCTGACCTAATAGTCTTTTTAGATAATGTCTATCATTAATTTTTAGTATTCATTTGCTATATTTGCGGTAATCTCTAGGTTTGCCAAAACGTTATAATCAAGGCACATATATGATAAGCTCTAGATCACCTGTAACTTAAAGTTTTGTTACATAGTGTCCAGTACTCAGTGCCAATAAAGTTTTGTGCGCTCAAAATCTGCCACGCATGCGCACCGATAAACTTCCTGAAAGTTACCGGTCCTTGCGGGCACCCGTAGCTGAACGGAACTTTGTGTCGCTATGCGCATGCGCGACGGCGTTTTTTGGCGCGAAGACAGAAGATTTCTGAAGACTTAAAAGAGAGGCTAGAAAAAGGAACAACAGCATCCGCAGCTCCTGAGGAAGTCCCGAAAGGCGCGGGACGAAACGCGTTGAGCCTGAACCTTTGTTTTTACAGCAGTCCAGAGACCGTTCATTTCACCATATAGAAAGCCGCAAGTATACTTAGCCCTTGGAGTCGCGACCCAGGGCTATTTGGAAACATCTTTACATCTTGACTCTTGTGTGCTAGTGGCTGGTGTTTATTTTTTAACTTATCGGTCTTGGAATTGTACTGCTTGATAATCATGATTTTTATATGAATTGTATCAATAAATTTGTAGTTTTTTATACTCTATATTTGTTTTTATCACAGTGATTAGCGCCCTCAATAGGGGTGACTAATACTCTCCCCCTCTCTATTTTCTAGTCAAATGAATTCAATATGCCCCCCTGCAGGTGATAGTTTTCTGTGAATGTGGGGGGAGGGGAGGGGGTGTATTTATGTGGCACTTCATTTGTTATATGTGGACTTCATGTTTGTATGTGTGTTTTTGGGATGTAGTTCTGTGGAGCGTAAGTGTGTACCACCGGAGATCTCCTGCGTAAACAGTTAATTTCACAATGAGGGGACTTAAAGCAAAGGAAAGAAAATATAGGGAAAAAATGCATATCCTTCCCCCATCCCCAACAGTAAGCCTACTATCACTAAATGCTTTTTGCCCTAAATAGTGTAAAAATAGCTTTAGAAGTACCTGTTTTAATTTTTACTTTGATCAGATTGTCTGCTCCTTATGTGATTTTTTCCCTGCTTCCTGTATTTCAGCCAGACTGTCCACCAGTAGTGATGTTGCGAACACGAAATTTTCGGTTCGCGAAAGGGGAACTGGAACTTCCGAAAAAGTTCGCGATCCGGCGAACCGGACGAACCGCCATTGACTTCAATGGGCAGGCGAATTTTAAAACCCACAGGGACTTTTTCTGGCCACAAAAGTGATGGAAAAGTTGTTTCAAGGGGACTAACACCTGGACTGTGGCATGCCGGAGGGGGATCCATGGCAAAACTCCCATGGAAAATTACACAGTTGATGCAGAGTCTGGTTTTAATCCATAAAGGGCATAAATCACCTAACATTCCTAAATCACAATGGATATGGATTGACACCTGACATATGACATATTGACACCTTGACATGTGGATTGAAACCTGTCCTTAGAGACCCTGATACACACTGACACAGAGCAGAATAGGGACTGTTCCCCCTACATAGGGTCACTTGGCAGATATGGATTGACACCTATCTTAAGGATCCCTGATACACCCTGACACAGAGCAGAATAGGGACTGTTCCCCCTACATAGGGTCACTTGGCAGATATGGATTGACACCTATCCTAAGGATCCCTGATACACATCGGCACAGAGCAGAATAGGGACTGTTCCCCCTACATAGGGTCACTTGGCAGATATGGATTGACACCTATCCTAAGGATCCCTGATACACACTGACACAGAGCAGAATAGGGACTGTTCCCCCTACATAGGGTCACTTGGCAGATTTGGATTGACACCTATCCTAAGGATCCCTGATACACACTGACATAGAGCAGAATAGGGACTGTTCCCCCTACATAGGGTCAGTTGGCAGATATGGATTGACACCTGTCCTAAGGATCCCTGATACACACTGACACAGAGCAGAATAGAGACTGTTCCCCCTACATAGGGTCACTTGGCAGATATGGATTGACACCTGTCCTGAGGATCCCTGATACACACTGACACAGAGCAGAATAGAGACTGTTCCCCCTACATAGGGTTACTTGGGAGATATGGATTGACACCTATCCTAAGGATCCCTGATACACACTGACACAGAGCAGAATAGAGACTGTTCCCCCTACATAGGGTCACTTGGCAGATATGGATTGACACCTGTCCTAAGGATCCCTGATACACACTGACACAGAGCAGAATAGAGACTGTTCCCCCTACATAGGGTCACTTGGCAGATATGGATTGACACCTATCCTAAGGATCCCTGATTTACACTGACACAGAGCAGAATAGGGACTGTTCCCCCTACATAAGGTCACTTGGCAGATATGGCGTGGTCGTGGGAGGAGGAGGATGACTTTCACCTCTTCCCCTGTTAGAGTCCCGTTGTGCTGTGACATCACCTTTATACGCTGTGTAAAGCATACTTTTTAATTTATTTTGCAAATGCTGCATCCTTTCTGACTTGTAATTCGGTAACATTTCCGCCACTGTCTGCTTATACCGGGGGTCTAGTAGCGTGGACACCCAGTACAGGTCGTTCTCCTTCAGCCTTTTTATACGAGGGTCCCTCAACAGGCACGACAGCATGAAAGGTTGCAAAAGGTTGGATGCCGAGCTACTCATTTCCCGTTCCTCCTCCTCAGTGATGTCAATGAAGGTATGTTCTTCCCCCCAGCCACGTACAACACCACGGGTACCAGATAGGTGACAAAGAGCACCCTGGGATGCCTGTTGTGGTTGGTCTTCCTCCTCCTCCTCAAAGCCACATTCCTCCTCTGACTCCTATTCCTAACATTCTTCTCCCAGCGTTGCCGCAGGTCCAGCAAGCGATGCTGATAATGCTGTTTCTGGTGGTGATGGTGACCACAACTCTTCCTCTTAACGCTCATCTACGGCCTGATGCAGCACTCTTCGCAGGGCACGCTCCAGGAAGAAAACAAATGGTATGATGTCGCTGATGGTGCCTTCGGTGCGACTGACTAGGTTTGTCACCTCCTCAAAAGGACGCATGAGCCTACAGGCATTGCGCATGAGCGTCCAGTAACGTGGCAAAAAAATTCACAGCTCCCCAGAGGCTGTCCTAGCACCCCGGTCATACAAATATTCATTAACGGCTTTTTCTTGTTGGAGCAGGCGGTCGAACATTAGGAGTGTTGAATTCCAACGTGTCGGGCTGTCGCAAATCAAGCGCCTCACTGGCATGTTGTTTCACCGCTGGATATCTGCAAAGTGCGCCATGGCCGTGTAGGAACGCCTGAAATGGCCACACACCTTCCTGGCCTGCTTCAGGACGTCCTGTAAGCCTGTGTACTTATGCACAAAGCGTTGTACGATCAGATTACACACATGTGCCATGCACGGCACATGTGTCAACTTGCCCAACTTCAATGCCGCCAACAAATTTGTTCCGTTGTCACAAACCACTTTGCCGATATCCAGTTGCTGCGGAGTCAGCCACTTTTCCACCTGTGCGTTCAGGGCGGACAGGAGTGCTTGCCCATTGCTTGCCCAAGCAAGTCAAACCCAAGATGGCGTGACAATGCCATATCCGGGATGTGGAATAGTACCTGGGGAGCTGGGGGGGTGCCGTTGATTTGGAGCAAGACACAGCAGCAGAAGAGGACGCAGCCGAGGAGGTTATGGAAGAGGATGGAGTAGGAGGAGTAGAGGAGGTGGCAGCAGGCCTGCCTGCAAGTCGTGGCGGTGTCACCAACTCCTCTGCAGAGCCACGCATTCCATGCTTGGCAGCCATCAGCAGGTTTACCCAGTGCGCAGTGTAGGTGATATACCTGCCCTGACCATGCTTTGCAGACCAGGTATCAGATGGACTCTTGCCCCAACACTGTGTGCCAGACATGCCATTACTTCCTTTTGCACAATCGAGTACAGGTTGGGGATTGCCTTTTGTGCAAAGAAATTTCGTCCGGGTACCTTCCACTGCGGTATCCCAATAGCCACAAATTTTGTGAACGCGTCAGACTCCACCAGCTTGTATGTTAACCCTTGTATGTTAACCCTGCAACAGTTCACCTCCCTCCTGTGCATGCAGAAAATCAAGTACCGCTCGGGCCCAGCGCATACTCTGCAGGTTACCAAGGATGACGCCAGGCATACCGTACGCAACATGCAGGAGGCAGAGGGAATCCTGGGGCAACTGGGTCTCCCCCCGGACTCGCTACTCACATCGAAGCCTCCAACAAACTCCACGCTCCCTCCATATTGGGGCCAGGGCCGGTGCAAGGATTTTTGCCGCCCTAGGCAAAAAAAAATTTGCCGCCCCCCCATATGTCCAGCCCACCATGTGACATCACAATGCCCCGCCCATATGCTCTGCCATATGGGCCAACGCCAGTCTTCACAAAGTGTCTTATCTGAAAAGACAGTGTGTTTACATTAAAAAGCCTACAGGCACAGGCTATAGACATTATGCTGTAGTGCTTCTGGTGACTATAGTATCCATTTAATGTGAGGTAAATTAGAGATTAGTGCCACTAATAATATATTGGATTGCCTACTTACCACCAGATGAGGACAAGAGGCTGATGATGGGCTCAGTCTGGCTCCACAGGTCTGGTGTAGAAGAGGCTCTCTGGAGACTGTTTTTAACAGTGCTCACAACAATTAACGAACAGGAAGCAGCTCCATTTTTTAGGGTCCCTTACACAGCTCAAGGTCTGGGCCCCCAGGGGGCATACGCCTACAATGCCCACCCATAAATCCACCTACATGGCCCATCCATGAGTTGGGGATGTTTTATGTGTGCAATTTGTGTAAGGGATGTAGTGTGTTTATAGGGGATGTAGTGTGTGTTTGCGTGTAAGGAATGCATTGTATGTTTCTGGGTGTGTGTGTGTGTGTGAGTAGGAATGCATTGTATGTAATTGAATGCAGTGTGTGTCTGTAAGGGGTGCATTAATTATGTAAGAGAACGTAAGGGATGCATTGTGTGTTTCGGGTGTGTCTGTGTGTGAGTAGGAATGCATTGTATGTTTCTGTGTGGGGGGGGGGGGTGCATTGTGTATGTGTGTAGTGTAAAAGAGAGGTTTTGTGGGGTAGGATAGAGACTGGGAGGGGAACAGCTCTTTCTTTTTTAAAAAAAATTCATAGTGCTCTCCCCTCAATTATTGATTTCCCCTTCCCTTCTGTCCCTCCGTGTTCTCCCCTTCTGTCACTTAGTGCTCTCCCTTGGCCCCCTGTCCCTCTGCAGTCCCCCTTGGTGGTCTTCTCACTCCCCCCTCCTTAGTGGTCCTCCCTCTCCCAAACCCCTTAGTGGTCCTCCCTCTCCCAAACCCCTTAGTAGACCTTCCCCTACTCCCCCCACCCCCTTAGTGGTAATCACCCTCCTCCCCTCTCCTTAGTAGTCCTCCCTCCTTACCCCCCTTTGGTGGTCCTTCCCCCCCTTAGTGGTCCTTATCCCCCCTCCCCTACTGGTCCTTATCCCCCTCCCCTAGTGGTCCTTATCCCCCCTCCCCTAGTGGTCCTTATCCCCCCCAACCTCCCATAGTGGTCCTTATCCCCCCTCCCTCCCCTAGTGGTCCTTATCCCCCCTTCCCTCCCATAGGGGTCCTTACCCCCCCTCCCTCCCATAGGGGTCCTTATCCCCCCCTCCCTCCCATAGTGGTCCTTATCCCCCCCTCCCCTAGTGGTCCTTATCCCCCCCAACCTCCCATAGTGGTCCTTATCCCCCCTCCCTCACTTCCCTAGTGGTCCTTATCCCCCCTCCCCTAGTGGTCCTTACCCCCCCTCCCTCCCATAGTGGTCCTTATCCCCCCCTCCCTCCCATAGTGGTCCTTATCCCCCCCCCTCCCTCCCATAGTGGTCCTTATCCCCCCCTCCCTCCCATAGTGGTCCTTATCCCCCCCTCCCTCCCATAGTGGTCCTTATCCCCCCCCTCCCATAGTGGTCCTTATCCCCCCCCTCCCTCCCATAGTGGTCCTTATCCCCCCCTCCCTCCCATAGTGGTCCTTATCCCCCCCCTCCCTCCCATAGTGGTCCTTATCCCCCCCCTCCCTCCCATAGTGGTCCTTATCCCCCCCTCCCTCCCATAGTGGTCCTTATCGCCCCCCCTCCCTCCCATAGTGGTCCTTATCCCCCCCTCCCTCCCATAGTGGTCCATATCCCCCCCTCCCTCCCATAGTGGTCCTTATCCCCCCCTCCCTCCCATAGTGGTCCTTATCCCCCCCATCACTCCCCTAGTGGTCCTTATACCCCCCCCCCCTCCCTTAGTGGTCCTTATACCCCCCCTCCCTTAGTGGTCCTTATACCCCACCTCCCCCTTAGTGGTCCTTATACCCCCCTCCCCCTTAGTGGTCCTTATACCCCCCCACTTAGTGGTCCTTACAACCCCCCCCTTCTTAGTGGTCCTTACAACCCCCCCCCCTTAGTGGTCCTTACAACCCCCCCCCCCCTTAGTGGTCCTTACCCTCCCCTCCTGCCCATGTAGCGTGGCCGGGCGGCGCGGAACACGGGACAGGAACCTCTGTTTCCTGTACCCGGCCGCCGGCGGAATGACCGGAAATGCTCACTCAGTGAGCACTTCCTGTCATTCCGCCGGCGGCCGGGTACAGGAAACAAAGGTTCCTGTCCCGCGTTCCGCGCCGCCCGGCCACGCTACATGGAGAGACCGGCAGGAGGGAGCGCTCTGCGCTTCCCTCCTGCCGGTCACTCAAACCCGGCCGCCCTCCGTGCAGCAGTGCTGCGCCGCCTGGGGCTTGTTAAAGCGCTCAGGCGGCGCAGCATGAGGAGGCGCAGCGGGGACAGGGATCCGGCGCCCCCTGGTAAGTTGCGCCCTAGGCGGCTGCCTAGGTCGCCTTACAGGTGGCGCCGGCCCTGATTGGGGCAACGCCGAGGCTCCAACATTTGTCCCTAGAAACCTAGCCGGGACATCATCCGCAACTTGAATGGAAAACGGGACTAACAGGTCAACCCTGCTTACGGAGACTCTCAGGTCATTGATCGTGTCAAGAGGAGGGGAACAACTTCAAAAATAGATTCCTGGCAAATCCTGAAAAAAAGTGCAAACATGAATCCTGAAAGTACAGAAAGACAAAACCACAAGAATAATTCTTTGAAGAAGACAAATAGCTGTGTGATATAATGTAGAAACATTTTATTCACCAGATAAAAAGAAAACAACCGACTTAATACAGTTTTTTACAACTTTGCTAGTTTTGCATTGAATTTTTTAGCCAGTACTTCCTTTAGATATTGCACTGAATATAGTAAACTCTGTAGTATGTTAGTTTTAGTTGCCAGAAAAGCTACATAATAGTTTTCACATTTGGTAGATAGCTTGTGTGTGCTAATATTCATACTTGCATTTTGAATTTTAAGGCAATATTTCTTTTTTATAAGCAGATTTTGATATTTTTGTATCTTTTGAAACATTTATTTTCTCAAGCCGCTTTGATAGATTAACATTTCTTTATTTTATTAATCAACGTGCTTAATCGTATTGGTGTACTCATTTCCAGTATATCTAAAAATGTTTTACATATTTTCTGATTTTAATTGCCATGTGTAGCTTTCGTATGCCCATGTGAAAAGTTTTACCATTTAGGGCCCAGAGTGGGGTCATTTAAACAGATCATACCTCGAGTGCAGAGTGTGTTTAATCCGACTCGTTAATGTTAGTTATTCACTAAGCTTAGTGAAAACATAGTTGGCTTAAATATGTTTTCTAGATGTTCTTGTGCCCCACAGTTCAAATTAACATTTGAATTACAATTCATGACAGGTCACACAAGTGAATAGCCCTGCCAATGTCGTCTCAGAATTTTTTTGTTATCTAAGAAGAAATAAAAATGCTTATCAACGAAAAAGGCTTTTCCTAGCTGTTATGGTATTGAAAGCCAGCTGTGATTTCCCTATGCACAATTAGCAATGCTAACTGCTGTATGACACCCCCTAGCTGTGTACACATAGTTTAACTTTTATAAGTATTATTCCAACTAGGTACTACTATACTAATCATCAGTCAGCTGTTAACTACTTTTCAATGCTTTTCCTGTGCCTAGTCAGGGTAACAAGATCTTTGAATATTTTATACTATAGTTAGCGATGTTACATTTGTATTCAAGTGTCCTAGATCAGTTAGATAAGCCAGTGCCTAGATTGAATGCTCCATAAAGTTTATAACGCATTGTGCCGCCAAGGTTTCGTTAGACCTGCTCAGCTAAACTAGGACCCCATTTTAATTGTATACTCAGTGTAATGTGTAAACGTGGACAATCTCGACATAAATAACTAAAAAATGTGCACGGATTTATGAAAACTCTATTGTAAAAAATGTTGATGGTCAGCGTGAGGAATGCTATTGGGGCACCACACGCCTGCTGTTATGATTTTTTGCACTGCAAATATAAAGAATTAAAAAAAAAAAAAGCTAGCGGGCTAATAGTTCGGACAAGCCAGCTGTCAGATGCTGGGCAAGGGGGTGACTTTCTGACATTGGCATCTTACGCTCAAACATGTCCTTGACAGACACCTGACTGTGGGCAGATGAGCGGGAACTGCTTAAGGCGAGAGACGGAGTGGCGGATGGTTGAGAGGGGGCAAGGAGGACAGCAGTGGTTGACATGGCTGAAGATGCTGGACCAGGAGGAGGATGGCGGCTTTGAGTTTGTGTGCTGCTTGTACTCATGTGTTGATCCCATAGGCATTTGTGATGTGCGATCATGTGCCTACGCAAAGCTGTTGTACCTAGGTGGGTGTTGGACTTCCCACGACTAAGTTTCTTTTGGCACAGGTTGCAAATGGCATCGCTGTTGTCAGAGGCAGACACACAAAAAAAAATGCCACACTGCTGAGCTCTGCAATGGCGGCATTCTGGTGGTGGACACAGCATGCGTTGATTGGCATGCTGTAGGGCTGACCTCGGGTGCCGATGCATGCTGTCTGACTGTGCCACTAGCTCCTTGCGACGACCTCCCCCTGCTTCTAACTCGTCTCCTCCTCCTCCTCTCTGTCTCCCCATCTGAACTTTCATCCTGTTCTTCTTCTTGCCGAGCGGGCACCCACGTGACATCCATGGACGCATCGTCATCATCAACCGCTTCACTTGTATCTGACAACTCAGCAAAGGAAGCAGCAGCGGGTACAACATCATCATCATCAAACCGTACGTCCATGTGTGTAATGCTGCCTGACTCAGACATATCCCTGTTATCTACATCCTCTGGCAATAATGGTTGCGCATCACTCATTTATTCAAACGGATGTGTGAATAACTCCTCTGACATACCAAGTGAAGCGGCTGTGGTGCTAGTGTTGGTGGTGGCGGCAGGCGGGTGAGTGGTATCTTGAGAGGTGGCCGAAGCTAAGCTGGAGGAGGATGGTGCGTCAAGGTTCCGAGCGGAAGCTGTAGAATCCTGTGTTAGCCAGTCAACTATGTCCTCAGAACTTTTCAAGTTCAGGGTGCGTGGCCTCTGAAAACTGGGCAATATTCTAGGGCCAAGGGGAATCACAGCACCACGATGGCCCCGGCGGGGTGGCCTGCCTTTGCCTGTCATTTTTTTTTTTGGATTAGTGGTACTATGCGTGCAAGCTACTGTGAGACCAGATATGAGTGGCACTGTGCAGTGGCAGAGGTTGGCAGAGTACACGCTGTAGGCCTGACACACACGCTTGAAGACAACTAACTGCTATTCAATCTATAACAGTGAAAAAAGTTTTTTTTTTTTTTTTTAATTCTTTATTTTTACTGTGCATGAATAACAACCGCTTGTCAGCAATGCCACAACAGCATAATCCAACATTTTGAACATACAGATTTGGTAACTGTTATATAGCATTGAGATGGAACATACACATTTTTTATATTAGTAAAGCAGGCTAGACATACGTAGGTTCTTCGCATTAATTATTATTATTTTTTTTTTTTTATTTATTTTTTTTGTTGTGCATAGTTTGACAAGATGATATACGTTGCCACAACAGCAAACATAATCACAGCAATATCACAGGTTTCTACATATGTGGCATTGGAGTGTAAGCACATTTTTTAACATTTTTAAACATGGTAGGACAAAAGAAGTATAATATATCAGTGAGTTTACGTACATATGCAACAACCATTAACATTGATATACATTTTCAGGTGTGTCTGCTTCATTTTATTTTTTTAGGGTGTCGCTGTGTCTGGTTAGTTAGGCACATGTGGTTATTGCTATGTAGTACTAGGCCCAGGGAGTAACAGGAGGATAAATGCAACATAACAGGTTATTTGAGCTGGCGCAGTGTGTCGCATAGCGCAGGACTAGGGCTTTAGACGATAGCTGCTTATGACTACGTTATACGACTCGCTGGGTTACTTCAGTTCGGAAGACTGTTGCCACTGAAGCTTAATTTAAAGATTTGGCCACCACGCTGTCAGCAGTACGGCTGGGGTGGGAGCGCTATGGCAGCTATGATATCGGACTCGAGTAGTTAGCGTGGCTGGGTAACATAGGATAGATTGCCGGCCAGGTAGCTAGGGTCGCTTGAGAGATGAACCGCTGTGGCCCCATACATGTATGGTAGTGGGCAAGCTGAGGAGGCCTGTTAAGGGTGCCCATGGTTGTCAATTAAGTGTGATGGCCAGGGATACTTATAGCGTGCTTATTATAGATTGGACAGATACTTGCGTGCATTCCTGTTAGGCCTTCTCTCTGAGTGATTACAGCGATAGGTAACACAGTGAAGTATAGCATAAAACCAACTAGTACAGGATATAAGATGGTGACTTGGCTACAGCATAGAGTATACAACAACCGCAGCATCAGGATAGCAGGTTTATGTCCAACTTTGTGAAGGAACAAAAAAAAAAAGAACAAAATACAGATATGCTTTGCCATAAAGTGGTCGGCAGGTTACTCAGCCTATGCCTGTAGAGGGGGGGGAGACCGTCCTCAGCCAGCTGGAAACTAGAGTCCGTCCCGGTCACCCTGGAGGCCAGACATGTGCGCTGGGAGTGAGGGCAGGTGAGGTAGTCGGTGGAGAAAGCAGCCAGGAGGCTGGTGTTGCGAGCGGGCATCCTGTTGCCGTGCAGCGGTAAGGCGTTCCTCTTGCCAGCGTTCCGTTCAGGTGCCTGTTTCACAGTGTCTTGCTTCGGTGGTCCCGTTGTAGCCCAGCGGATTCTGTTTAGGGGATGGCAGGTAGTGCCCCCTGGCCTGCGGGTGGGTTCTTGGTGGCAGCCTTTGTTCCTCCGTTTGCGTGGCCCACGTGTCCTGGGCTTCGCCCGTCTCCTCCGCCACTTGTCGGAGTGTGTCTTATGAGCCTTCCGGCTGAACAAGCTTGGTGCGTAGCGGGGAGGGTGGGGTGGGTCAGGTGGCTGTTTCGCGGTTCGCGGTTTGCTCTCGAGCCTCTTCCAGAAGGCTGTGAGTAGCCTGTCAAGGCGGACCTCCAGCGGCTCCAGTAGGTCACACGTGGTGGGGGTCTGTACGGAGTCCGCCATCTTGTCCACGGCTGCACAGAGTGGCTGTCGTTTTCGGCTTACCCCGTCGTTGCTTGGCAGCAGGTAATGGGTAGCCTGGACCGGGATAACCCCCTCCGGTCCATAGGGGGGGGAACGTGGGCCCAGTCTCTGTCTGTAAGCCGTCGCTGGTGGCGGGGGAGCGGCCGCCTCCTCCACGCCGGCCATGCTTCTAGGCCTCGGGTTGCATTGCTGGGTGTTCTGCAGTCGGTGCCTGGTGTTTGGCACCAACGCGTAGCCCTTGTCAGCAGCTCTTTGTTGGTGGCCCATTTGACGATGTTTGGAGTCGCTTTGTGGCATTTTGTCCGTTATTCAGCGTTTGGAGCGGGAGCAGCTTTGTCTTGCGCCCGCTCTGCTCTGCGTCCAGGCCACGCCCCCCCTTCGCATTAATTATAATGAGTTACATCTTCGCTTCGTAAAAGTAGATTATGGTGAACATTTCTATTGCATATCCTCGCTTATAGGGAGAAATAATAAAAGAAATAAAAAGATAAGGCCCATTAGTTGAGACATGTACAGACATATGCCGCTTACGGTCTAAAACACCGATATAAGTCAGTGCATGTTATAAAAAATAATAGAAAAATAAAATAAAAAATAAACACCTAACTAAGGGAAACTAAAACTTAGGCTTAGCATGCAAGGCGTATAGGCATATAAGCCAGTAAATTTCCGCTTGTCCACATAACAATCACGCTGGTAAAATATAAAAATGAAACATGTAAAGTGAGTAATACAGGCTAAGTCTAGCTGTTGTCTCTTACAATGAGTTATGTTTGCTTAGTTTAAGCTGTTAAACATTGCTAGTGTGTCTTAAGGTTAAATGTAAAGATCCGCTGCGTAATGTAGACATGTAAGCATTGCTATGACATATTAATAGTGTAGTGCTGTAAGAGGTAGCCAGGACATGTGCTATATTTGTGTGATGGTGTCGCTTATCTGGGATTACTCCCAGGTTGCTTGCCCGGGAAGGCAGGGCACCCGTTACAGTGGGTAAACACACAGTTTACACAGTGGATTGCAATTTTCCCGTTGTTAGTTAGGCATGAGTGAAAGTGGGTTGGCAAACCCTGCATTTTTAGTGTGCCCTTTATGCTAGCTTAGTTATGTGTTACAATGGGAGAGATAGAAGCTGTGGTCCGCAACTCAGTGTACAAACTTAAGTGTGTTCAGGCCAGACATCGATCAACAGGCATAATATACTGTCACCCAGATTGATCAATAGTTCGTAAGTCTGTATATGTTTCAGGTACCGCCGTCTTGGTGGGTCCGGCGCTGCGTGGGTGGTAGAGGACAGATGGTCGGTCAATGCCTGCTCCAGCTTGTCGGCTTATTTGGTGCAAGCGTCCTTTGAGGCTTAGGTGCTAGCGATGTCTCTCCAGATGTGACTCTTAAGTTAGCCTCTGTTTGGGACTGAGGTGAGGGTGTTCTCCAAGAGCAATGTTGAGTCCATCGCCTCCTTATGCGGCCCTCTTCGCTTGGTGGGGAGTGTGGTGCGTACTGGTGTATCCGCCGCTTTGGGTCTGGTAGGCCTCCATTGTTGCCCGCCTATCTCGTGGCAGGTTGCTGTCACTTGTAGGAGATCGTTTGAAGGGCATCGGCGTGGTGGAGCCATCAACTCCTCTGGCCTCTCTGACCTGAATCTGGTCGTGATGCTGTGTGCTCAGTGCTCTACAGTTATGTGCTCCCATCTGCTTACTTCGGCGCACGTGGCAGCCGCCATCTTGCGTGGTGCTGTGAGGCCCTCGAGTGTGCCGGCGGTGCCTTGGTGCTTCAGCTGCCATGCCCTCGGGCGAGACCGGGATCACCCCCCCGGTCCATAGGGGGGGGGACAGGGCCGGGTCCGCTCAAGCTCGAGCCCCAGTCTGGGCGCTGTGTGGCAGGATAGCGGTGCGGCGGCCGTCCGCCCCGCTCACCGCCGGAGAAGCCTCAGTCGGGACAAAGTTTCCTCCTCCAGGGGATTGTAGCCTGGGAGGCCAGCCTCACCCTGGCACCAGCAGATCCTCTGCTTTGGGCAGTGTGGTTTTCGGTCAGTTTTTTGAAGAAAATTTAGTTTTTCCAGCGTATTTTGTGCTGTGTAGCAGGAGCCTCTGTTGCCTGCGACCGTCCTGCTCGGCGGTCCGGCCCCGCCCCCTCAGTTTTTTCTTTTTAAATGCACGCTATTGTGACACCAGATATGAGTGACAATGTGGACTGGCAGAGGTTGGCAGAGTACACGCTGAAGGTCTGACACCCGCTTTAAGGACACTGACTGCTATTAGCTTACAGTGAAAAACTTTTTTTCTTTTTAAAGGCACGCTATAGTCACACCAGATATGAGTGGCAAAGTGCACTTGCAGAGGTTGGCAGAGTACACGCTGAAGGCCTGACACCCGCTTGAAGACAACTAACTGCTATTCAATCTATAACAGTGAAAAAAGTTTTTTTCTTTTTAAATGTCAAGCTTAAGCTATTGTGACACCAGATATGAGTGGTGGCACTGGGCAAGTGGGCACAGTATCCACTGTGAGTCTGACACAGAAGCTGGCAGACAACGAACTGCTATTCAATCTATTACAGTGAACAAAAAATTTTTGTTTTTAAATGTCAAGCTTAAGCTATTGTGACACCAGATATGAGTGGTGGCACTGGGAAAGTGGGCACAGTATCCACTGTGAGCCTGACACAGAAGCTGCAATTAGATTACACAGGAAAAAAAAAAATAAGACTGATGTTCTAGCCCTAAAAAGAACTTTTTGGGGTGCTGTTCTTACAGCAGAGATCAGATGAGTCCTTCAGGACTGTAGTGGACACTGAATACCCTAGCCTAGCTATAAATTTCCCTATCTAATGAGCAGCAGCTACACTTTCCCTCCTCTATCTAAGAATGCAGCTTCAGAATGAATCTAAAATGGATGCTGTACAGGAGGTGGGAGGGTCCGGAAGGGAGGGTCTGCTGCTAATTTGCTGGAATGTGTCTGCTGACCGTGAGGCACAGGGTCAAAGTTTCCTCAATGATGACGAATAGGGGGCGGATCGAACCTATGTTCGCCGGGAACTATTCGCTGGCGAACAGTTCGGTACATCCCTATCCTGGAGATAATTGAGAAGTAATCCAATTATCTCCAAGGACAGAGGCAAAACTCCATTAGCCACATGGTAGTAAAATACAATAAAATAGACAAGGTTACATTAATTACATAAAATACAGACATGCAACATATCCCCAGATAGCTTAGGTCTGAGCGCACATTATTACTGAATGGCGCTCAGACCACACATACAGTTCAATTGCCATGGCGCTAAAGTCTTTTATTACACAAATAGGCTCCATGGCATAGCTATCTGGGTTAAATTAGTTCATTCAGTAAATCCGAGAATCTACCGAACGCCAGGGCAGATTATACATGAATAGACCTTTCTGCATAGGAAAATAAAGTATTTAAATGCCGGTCCATAGTCAAAAGGCAGCAGGCAGGCAACCAGGCTCCTCCAATGCACAGTGGCGAGATTGGTCTCGTCACAGGCTGTGTTTACATTACTGCCTAGTAACAACTCTAGTGGCATTCACTCAGAGCCACTAGAAGTGCTTCCTGGGTCAGTGCTGCACAATGTGCAGCACTGCCATTCAGTGTCTCAATGCTCTGCATGAAGAGGCTGAACATTCTCCGTAGAGTGGGGATTTGTATTAATAAATTGTGCAATATTACACAATCTGTGCATTTTGTATCCTTTTAAAGGTATCGATATACTTGGACAAGCTACCATTTGGATACTTTTGGAACAAATAAGGACATATATCCCCATGCTCCTAGATTTATACTGCACTGTATTGAATGCGAACTGGGACTCTATACATATAAGGTCAAATATACACAGTTTGTGGTACCCCAGACTATTTGTCTAAGGGGATTATTCGCTGAGTGCTGGCACTTTTTCCGTATACATTTTAACCTTTAGAACCTTGTAATACTCTTTTTTTATTTTTCTTCTTTTGGATCAACAGCAAAAAACAAATGTGAGGAAGACTGAACTTGATGGACACGTGTCTCTTTTCAGCCATGTAACTATAGTGTCAGAAATACATGTTTGTATCCCACTATAGCGTTCTATGAACTCGTACTCACACACACTTCATTCTGCGTATTTTTCCATTCATTTTGTACATTTCATCCATTATGTTTTCATCACATATGAAAGATTTACTATATGGAATTTTCATATGTTTTATTGCATAATTTAGTTATTAAAGCCTTTATTGTAGCAAGAATGGTACATTCATAGGTTGTGGAAACAGTGTTCATATAGTAGTACAGTTAGCGTGAATTAGATTTAACATTTCAAAGATAAGCATATAAGTCGTTCCGCTGCTTTTTGCTTTATTCTTCACAGAGCTCTGTAGCGTCCCTCTATACTTGGTGATCTCAAATAGCAGTGAGTGCCCCTGTCTCAACGTATAGCTAAAATGTTGGCTATCAACCTCGTATCCTTTATGTTCCCCCCCCTGATAGGTGCTCCCTCAGTGTTCCCCCTCCTAGTTTGCATTTCTCTCCCCTATCGCTTCTTCCCTGTTAAAGCATAGCGGGGGCTATCCCCCCATTCCCCACTTCGGGGATCTCTGATTCCAAATGTCGTTGGTTCTGTGTGTGCTGCTTGCTATCAAATTGCTAGTTGCCTATGTGGCTTCTGCCAAGGTAGTGTTCCCTTCTAGTTTGTGGTTCTCTCGGTCTCGTTTGTTCAAAGCTTTCTGGCTTAGTCTCCGTCCCCCCGTCCGTTGTAGTGTGTGTGATAGTATCTAAACTACCCTCCATGTTTTGATTAGTGTCCTGTTTGCGTTCGCGTGTCTGTCTCCTCTGCTGCGTGAGTGTCTCTTGTTTGTATGTCAGTCCGTTTCTCTTGTCTTCCCACCCTTCCCCCCCCCCTTTCTCCTAGTCCACCTCTACTCCGTCGGTCCTCCTCCCCTTGTTTGTTCTTCGGCCCGACATGTCTCGGTGAACTCCTCAGCATGTACCCCTCCCCTTCCCCGTGTGCCTATTGTATGGGTATCTGTCCAGCGCTTCCCCTCCGTTGGTGGAGATCTCTCCCACGGGACAATAAGGGGGTAGGGGAGACAGGAAAAAGGTCAACGCAGGGTGAAGGTCGAGGGTGAGCTTGCCGTCCGTGCCGTCGCCCGGGCCCCCTCTTCTGTCTCGCCCTCTCAGGCCTGACCCCCCTGCCCTCCCCCGGAACTCCGCACCCCCCTCCCTCCGCTTCCTTCTCTAGCCACCTCGTCCAGTGGTACCACGTTTGGTGGTATCTCTACCTCTTGCCCGCTGCTGATAGTATGAGTTCCTCCCGTATTTCTTCCACTCTGTGTATCCAGTCTTTCGTTGTGGGGACCGTCTTCCGTTTCCAGTGGCCGGGTATGAGGCTTCGCGCCGCAGTAAGCAGATGCGGTAACACCGTCTTCTTGTATCTTGCCGGGGACAATGTGGTCACATGAAGGAGGTAGGCTTCTGGCTTAAAATCAATGCTGCCATCCGTAATGTCCTTGATGATTTCGTGCACTCTCTTCCAGAAAGGTTGAATGTTTGGGCACGTCCACCAGATGTGAAACTGTGTGCCTAGTGCTCTGTCGCATCTCCAGCACTCCGGGTCGTTGGTGCATCCCGCTAAGGCTAATTTTTCTGGAGTTTGATACCAATGCGTGAGCATCTTATACCCCGAATCTTGGTGTTTGGTGCTGAGCGATGCTATGTGGGTGTTCAGGAACACCTCCCGCCATTGGTCTTCCGTCAGGTTATAACCCAGATCTCTCTCCCAGTATTTAGTGTAATATGGTGTGTGATTTCCCCCACTGCTGGTAAGAAGCAGCTGGTACAGGGTGGAGATGCAGTGTGCCGGAAGAGTGTCTTGATCGCAGAGCTTTTCATATGTGGTGAGTTGCCTATTTGCTGTTTCCACCTGAGGTATGGATTTGATGTGTCGCACCAGTTGGTGGTATCGGAATCGTGTCATGAAGCTTGCGGCGTTCTGTGCCGGTAGGTCCGTGAGAGGAACAATTCCCCTTTCCCCGCTTACATGTTGCAGTCTACACTGACTCGGTAGCCCCAGCGCTGTCAGGAATAGTGGAGATTCTGCTGGTTCGAATTGAGGGTTTCCCGCAATAGGATACATTGGGGACACCTGCGGCGCCAGCCCCGTCCTCCGGGTCGTTACTCTCCATACTCTCAGTGTCGCCGCGATGGTTGGGTGGTCCTGTGGTAGTGCTCCCTCCTTGTTATTGCATAATTTAATGCATTACCTATGTACAGTATTAAAAGAGAGAATCTAACAGGTGTTCATTAGTGATATTGTTATGCATGGTGCAAACACACACACACACGCCACCCTCCTCCCCTCCCCTACTCTACATATTAAATGTATTTACCACAGGTGGAAAATAAATATGTAAAATGATGTAGTTCCCTCCCAATGTAAACTTTCACATGATTTAGCTCCCCCTACTGTCCACTTCTGTACAAGACTGTTAAACTGTCATTGAGAAGTGTTTATATGGGTTGTGTATTAGATATGTTGGACAGGTCTTTATTTAAAATCTCATATTTATAATTGAAACATTTTACTTGCTCTTGTTATCCAAATTTTGGAAGAAATGCCCACATGCAGTCCATACAGGCTGTAGGAGCAGCTCTGCTGCATAAGTGCTATATAACAAAGCAGCTGGTCTCCAGGAAAACAGGGCTATGTCCATTTCGTTTAGTTTTTTTTTGCTTTACTTACAGGGTTATTAACTAAAGTTAATTCAAGAGAATTTGAATTTGTAGGACAAAGTAGCTGAACTAGAAGAATTTTTCCATTTCTGCAATTTTGACCTTTAATTCGAATTGCACTCACTTTAAATTCTCATTTTAGTGAATAACCCTGCTAAAGTGCACCTGTCATTGAATACACGTTCGCCTAGTCTAAAGTTTATTAAATTCCATCTATACATTGTGTTAGCAAATGTTTACATCGGAAGAACACCTTTTTACGAATAGCTCCCTTTCCCACCTGTCAATTAATTCCTGAGAAGAGACATCTATGCTGACAATTGGTTAAGCAAAAAGTAACCTGCATGAACAGAGTCCTACATACAGTAGGTCAGCACTTCTTAATGGCTTCCTAAAAAAAGGAAATCGTGATGGTATCCCTGGAGAACATAGTGGATCTGGTACATCTGTCTAGTTATTATGTTATAGTTGTTCACTATTGTCAGGCTGGACCAACACGGTTTTTGCTGTCCTTTCCAATGTCCTCAACCACAAGTTGAAAAGTGAGCTTCATGAGAAAGTCTTGCCCACCGATATGGATGATTAAACGAGTGACTAATTTTCTTTGTGTCAGGGTACCTGCGGTCTCTACCTCCGAAAGAGGTAGAGACTTAGCTGTTCCTCCATCCAGACGGCCTGATGGCTCCCTTCCCCACGGTCTATCCGGTCATGCAAGGTCGGCCGCGAGGGAGTGACTGCCTTTTACAGCATCTAGGCAGGAAGTTGTCATCAGGACACTCCTCCGGAACGACATGTCACTCAATTGCTGCAGGACCAATCAGGAAGCCTCGGAGGCGTGGTTACTGCTCTCAACAGGGTATTTAACAGAGCTTCGTTCATTAGCTCATTGCCCTGTCGTGGTTCTAGCTTGTTCTAGTCACTCAGTGCTTGTGTATTCTATTATCCCTTTTGGTTTTGACCCGGCTTGTTTACCTTACTCTGCTTATCTCTGTTACCCTTGATTCGGCTTGTCTCTCGCTTACCTGTCTTCTGTTACCCTCGACCTCGGCTTATCTTTGACCATTCGATACTGTACTACTTACGTTAGTCCGGCCATTCTAAGGTCCGGTATACGTATCTGGCTACTGTTTGTACTCTGCGTGTTGGATCCCTGTCCCGATCCTGACATTACGACAGGGCCAATGGATCCTGCAAGTACAAACAGTCAGCTTGCTTCTCCTGATCCTAGGTTTGAAGCCATGGATCACAGAATGGATCAGATGGCGCTTGCGCTACAGGCTCTATTATCTCGTGCCAATAACCCACCAGAGGAGATACGTAATACCCCTGTTTCTCCTGTCGGTTCAGGTCTAGAGGTAGCCACAGTGGGTGCTTCTTCTCGCATTACCCCCCCAGTACGCTATGGTGGGGCTCCTGAGAAGTGTCGTGGTTTCTTAAACCAAATTAGTATCCATTTTGAATTGCAACCTCGCTCTTATCCTACAGTTAGGGCAAAGGTAGGATTTATTATCACCCTACTTATTGAGAAAGCTCTGAGATGGGCCAACCCATTATGGGAGAACGATAACCCATTAGTTTATAACTATAACGCCTTTGTAGCTGCTTTTAGAAGAACATTTGACCCTCCAGGTAGAAAGGTTAATGCAGCCAGATTACTGTTGCGTCTGAAACAGGAGAACCGAACACTGGTGGATTATGCACTAGAGTTCAGGTCTCTGGCGTCAGAGGTCAAGTGGAATGAGCAGGCGTATATGGATGTATTTTTGAATGGCTTATCTGAAGTAATCCTTGATGAGGTTGCTACCAGAGAACTCCCTGAGAATTTAGAGGATTTAATTTCATTCATCTCTCGAATAGATGAACGTTTAAGAGAGAGACAGAACACTCGAGAGAGGAACCGGAGACCTTCTTTTAGGTTAGCCCCCGCTTTTCCAAGTCCTGACTCCACGGTATCTTTGCTTCCTGAACCTATGCAGATAGGGTATACCCGCCTCTCTGAGGAGGAAAGACAGTACAGGAGAAGAGAGGGTTTGTGTATGTATTGTGGAGCTAAGGGTCATTTACTCTCGAACTGTTCTAACCGCCCGGGAAACGCTCGCACCTAAGTCTCTCTAGAGGACAGGCCTTGGGTGTTTCTATTTTGTCCTCTACTCCTAATTATAAAGATCACAGGCTTCTGCTACCAGTTTCCTTAACTTGCGGGAGGGAAGTAGTAAGGGCTATGGCTTTGATAGATTCCGGTGCTGCTGAGAATTTTATCGACCAAGCCTTTGCTAGTAAAAACAATTTCCCATCCCAGCTAAGGGAGACACCCTTGGCCGTTGAGGCCATAGATGGTAGACCACTACTAGACCCTGTTATCTTTCGTGAGACCATACCCATTGAGTTAAATGTTGGTATCCTACACGTGGAGAATTTATCTCTTCTGCTCATTTCGTCTCCTTCCGTTCCCATAGTTCTGGGGTACCCATGGTTGAAAGAACATAACCCTATTATTGATTGGGAGTTAGGGGAGATACTCTTGTGGGGCCAGGGCTGCCAGGATCGGTGTTTGTGCAAGGTTTCTCCATTAGCTAATATTAACATACAGGAGAATCCTACTCAGTCCACAGAAAGACAAATACCAGACCTTTACCTAGACTTAAGGGCAGTGTTTGACAAGAAGAATGCCGATTCTTTGCCGCCACACAGGTCATTTGACTGTAAAATTAAGCTTCTACCCGGGACTATGCCTCCGAGGGGCCATGTATATCCTTTGTCTGTTCAGGAAACCTCGGTTCTAGAGGAGTATATTCAGGAGAATTTAGAAAAGGGATTCATCAGGAGGTCTTCTTCTCCGGCCGGGGCGGGGTTCTTTTTCATTAAGAAGAAGGATGGCACGCTGAGACCTTGTATCGATTACCGAGGCTTGAATAAAATAACTGTCAGAAATGCCTATCCTATCCCACTGATTACCGAGTTATTTGATCGTCTTAAGGGCTCCAAAATCTTCACCAAGTTAGATCTCAGAGGGGCTTACAATTTGGTGAGAATCCAGCAAGGTCACGAGTGGATGACGGCATTCAATACCCGGTATGGCCATTACGAATACACTGTTATGCCATTTGGACTATGCAATGCTCCTGCAGTATTTCAAGAGTTGATTAATGAGGTACTTAGGGAGTTTCAGCATGATTGTGTTATTGTTTACCTGGACGACATACTAATACACTCTAAGGAGATTGAGACTCACCATAGACAGGTCAGAAAGGTGTTACACAAACTTCTGCAACATGGTCTATACTGCAAATTGGAGAAGTGCAGTTTTGATCAGTCTCAGGTAGACTTTCTTGGGTACGTGATTTCTGGGGAAGGTTTTAAAATGGATCCTGGTAAACTCCAATCTATTTTAGACTGGCCTTTGCCCAAAGGACTCAAGGCTATCCAAAGGTTTATTGGTTTTTCCAACTACTATAGGCGCTTCATTAAGGGTTACTCCTCTATCATTGCGCCTATTACCAATATGACCAAACAAGGGGCTGATACTAAGTTCTGGTCTGAGGAAGCTCTTGGTGCTTTTAAGACTCTCAAGGAACTTTTTTCCTCAGCTCCCATTCTAGTTCATCCGGATACGACTCTGCCTTTCTTGCTCGAGGTCGATGCTTCTGAGACAGGAGTTGGGGCTGTTCTGTCTCAAAGGTTAGGGGTGGATAAACCGTTACACCCTTGTGGTTTCTTCTCTAAAAAATTTTCTGGGCCTGAGAGCAGATATGACATCGGGGAGAGGGAACTGTTAGCGGTCATTAAGGCTTTAAAGGAGTGGAGACATTTACTGGAAGGGACACTACACCCTGTTACTATCCTAACGGATCATAAGAACTTGTCTTATATTG
Source organism: Pelobates fuscus (assembly GCF_036172605.1). Lineage (NCBI taxonomy): Eukaryota > Metazoa > Chordata > Amphibia > Anura > Pelobatidae > Pelobates > Pelobates fuscus. Next base: position 64,286,177 of record NC_086323.1, on the reverse strand, counting down.
GGGAGGCTAAGCGCTTGTCCGCCAGGCAGGCTCGCTGGGCTTTGTTCCTCACTCACTTTAATTATGTACTTACTTATAGACCTGGTTCTAAGAACTCTAAAGCCGATGCTTTGTCTCGTCAATATGAACCATCCACTATAACTGAACCACTTCTCTCCTCCATAGTTCCTAAGGGGAATATCATCGCGAACACGAATCTCAGGATTCACTCTCCATTGCTTTCTGAGATCATGAAGTTTCAGCATTTGGCACCCAAACAGACTCCTGGGGATCGACACTTCGTTCCTGTCGCTCTCCAACTGGAGGTGCTACGCTGTCTCCATAACAGCAAGGTGGCTGGGCATCCTGGCATCCGCAAGACTTATGCGCTGGTCTCTAAAGATTTTTGGTGGCCTGACTTACGCAAGGATATTAAAGAATTCATCGGGGCATGTGAAGTTTGTACCAAGACCAAGCTACCCCATTCACTTCCATGCGGATTTCTGCACCCTTTAGAGGTTCCTGAAAAGCCTTGGTCCTGCCTGGCAATGGACTTCATTGTTGATTTGCCTATCTCTAAAAAGCAGACTGTCATCCTCACTGTGGTAGACAGATTTACTAAAATGGCTCACTTCATTCCCTTACCTAAACTCCCATCTTCGCCCGAATTAGCGGAGATATTCGCCAGGGAGATTTTCCGTTTGCATGGGATACCTTCCCAAATTGTCTCTGACAGAGGTTCCCAATTTGTTTCCCGTTTTTGGAGATCATTCTGCTCCCAACTAGGCATCAAATTGAATTTCTCCTCTGCCTATCATCCTCAGTCCAATGGAGCTGCTGAACGCACTAACCAAAAAGTTGAACAATATTTACGTTGTTTCGTTTCAGAACACCAGGACGATTGGGTCGGTTTGATTCCTTGGGCGGAGTTTGCACATAACAATCTCATTTGTGATTCTACGCATTCTAGCCCTTTTTTCTTGAATTATGGCTTTCATCCTTCCATCCTTCCTTCGGAGTCTTCTTCTCAAGGGATACCGTCGGTGGATGTTCATGTTGCCAATTTAAGAGAGTTGTGGGATCAAACTCGACAAATCCTTCTGCACAATTCTACGCTGGTTAAAAAACACGCTGACAAAGTAGAAGGGCAGCACCGGTGTTTGTTCCAGGCGATAGAGTATGGTTAAGTACTAGAAACATTCGGTTAAAAGTGCCGTCCATGAAGTTTGCTCCTCGATATATTGGACCTTACAGGGTACTGTCTCAAATTAACCCAGTTGCGTATCGCTTAGCGTTGCCTAGTGCCTTACGCATTCCTAATTCATTTCATGTTTCCTTGCTAAAACCATTAATATGTAACAGGTTCTCCTCCACATCGCCCCTCCCCGCTCAGTTCAGGTGGAGGGTCAGGAGGAGTATGAGGTCAATTCCATCGTTGATTCTCGAATCTCCCGGGGGAAACTGCAATATCTGGTCGATTGGAAGGGTTATGGTCCTGAGGAGAGAAGTTGGGTACCTCAGGAGGAGGTGCATGCTCCCCGTCTCCGCAGGGCGTTTCACTCTCGATTCCCTTCTCGCCCTGGTGTATTCCGCCCGGTGGGCGTATCTGAGAGGGGGGGTACTGTCAGGGTACCTGCGGTCTCTACCTCCGAAAGAGGTAGAGACTTAGCTGTTCCTCCATCCAGACGGCCTGATGGCTCCCTTCCCCACGGTCTATCCGGTCATGCAAGGTCGGCCGCGAGGGAGTGACTGCCTTTTACAGCATCTAGGCAGGAAGTTGTCATCAGGACACTCCTCCGGAACGACCTGTCACTCAATTGCTGCAGGACCAATCAGGAAGCCTCGGAGGCGTGGTTACTGCTCTCAACAGGGTATTTAACAGAGCTTCGTTCATTAGCTCATTGCCCTGTCGTGGTTCTAGCTTGTTCTAGTCACTCAGTGCTTGTGTATTCTATTATCCCTTTTGGTTTTGACCCGGCTTGTTTACCTTACTCTGCTTATCTCTGTTACCCTTGATTCGGCTTGTCTCTCGCTTACCTGTTTTCTGTTACCCTCGACCTCGGCTTGTCTTTGACCATTCTATACTGTACTACTTACGTTAGTCCGGCCATTCTAAGGTCCGGTATACGTATCTGGCTACTGTTTGTACTCTGCGTGTTGGATCCCTGTCCCGATCCTGACACTTTGACATTTTAACATCTTGCAGTGTTACAACTTGGAACCAAAAAACTTATTTTTTGCAAGTCGATTTATAAAAGATGTGTAACACTTTAAATTTGTGTCTTCACCTTCAAGACTTGACTACTTCATACCACTACAGTCACCAAGAGAATAGCATAGATGCAGAAAATCCGCTGCTCAGTATGTGAAAACTCGTTTTGACCATTCTTAATATTTACCTTTTACCATGCTGTAATAAATAACTTCTTATAATATATATTTATCTTCATTTCTCTTACATATACTGTGTGTTATTTAGAATATCAATACACATCAGACTTAAATTTTCCGAAAGGCTTATTCTGCTTACAATTAGTAATATATAATAAAATAACAAAGAATTTTACAGGATGATGGATATTCAATAGAAGATGTTAATTGGTGAACTCAGGAAGGGAGAGCCAGAGTCTTTGTCCAGAAAACCAGAGACGTTTCAAACCACAGTTAAATAAAGGATGTATGTGACGAAGCCTGTCTTTGTGTAGTTTAACCAATCAAATAGGAACATGCAGATGATTCCTATTGGTTCAAGATCATTCCAGAATTCTCAGACAAAGAAAGTCATGTGACTTATTGATACCATCTGTTAATAATGCTCATTCCTAACACCCATATATAATGTGTGAATAGCATATGCAATATTTACACATGTAATGTTTTTTTCTCTCTTGGTAACCTGTAATATTGTAAAATGTAGATCAATACAAATGTGAGAAGCATGTTTCCTCACATACATAGTGACTGAAGACAGCTATCGGAATAGCAACAAAATCAATAACTTGAGCAAGTCAGATCTGAACAAAGGAAAACTGACTAACCCACACATTGTTACAAAGAAACCCCTTCCACAGGCAAAGTAAGAACATGGTGAAGGTTTCGGTAAAGCCAAATGATGTGCATACGTTTAGCTCTAAGCTGTGCTTGTGTTCTTTTGGCAAGAGTTAGTATGAGGTCATGTGCCAGTGTAGTACCATACCAGTTATATTAATGTCTTTTGAGTCTGCTTATCTGATAGATGCCAAGCAAGTTAGATGACGGTGAAAGGCAGTGGCGTACCTTCCACGGTTGCAGCTGCAACTGGGAAAGTCACTCCAGGGGGCGACACCTGCGACTATGGGCCACCACAACTTCAGGGCCCTGCGATTGCAGGGTGATCAGCAGGAGGGAAGACCTGTGCTGCTCCCCTCCTGCCACTGTGTTTTAGCGTGGCCAATCACCCAGGTCTGACATGAAGTGTTCACTGAGAGAGCACTTTATGTCAGACCTGGTACTGCTCGGTCATGCTACACAGAGTCAGAAAGTACATGGGGGACGGGGGAGAGGGGTGAGAGAGAGAATGAGATAAATGGAAGGACTGGGGGGGGGAGAGGGAATGAGACAAATGGAGGGGCTGGGTGGGTGAGGGAATGAGACAAATGGAAGGGCTTGGGTGAGAGGGAATTAGACAAATTGAGGGGCTGGGGGAGAGGGAATGAGATTAATTGAGGGGCTGGGGTGGAGGGAATGAGACAAGTGAAGGGGATAAGGGATAGAGGGAATGAGACAAATGAAGGGGCAGTGGGTGAGCAATGGGAATGAGACAGATAGATGGGATGGGGGAGGGAACAAGACAAATGGAGAGTCTGGTGGGGGAGGCAATGAGAGGCTGGGGAAATTAGACACATAGGGGAATGGGGTGAATGAGACACAGAGGGTCTGGGTGGTGGGAATGAGACACATGGAGGGGCTGGGGAGAGAAATGAGACACATATAGGGTCTGGGTAGGGAAATGAGACACATGGAGGGTCTTGGGAAGGAAATAAGACACATGGAGGGTCTGAGAAGAAAAATTAGACAGATGGAGGTGCTGGAGGGAGTGAGACACATGAAGGGGCTGAGGAGTGAGTCACATGGGGGGACTGGGGGTATGAGACACATGGAGTAGCTGGGGGGAAGGAATGAGAGACGTGGAGGTGCAGGGGGAAAGAATTAAACACATAAAAAACATGGGGCCCCAAGGTTTCTAGTTATGCCTCTGGTGAAAGGAATTTACTCTAGATACTATGAAAGAAGATAATACTTCTCTAAATACTTTGCAATAATTATGTCAGTCGCAAAATTAAAATTACAAAGTTAAAAACACCTTCTGTCATTTATCTGATTCCAGCGCCGATGTCCCTTGGTACTGGTGCAGGATAAACCTCTGCTCCTCCTCGCAGCATTCACATTAGGACTTCCCCCATAGCAAAGCTTTGTATAAGGCTTTCCTAATGGGTATTGGATAACGCTGGATATCCTCATGCTTAGCGTGAGGACGTTCAGCATTAGTTAGGCAACCAAAAGTTAAGGAAGTGTTAACCCTACAATGTAATTATTGCAGGGTTAAGGGCCTGGGGCACTGCGCCCAGACCACTTCAATGAGCTGATGTGGTTTGTCCTACAGTGTCCCTTTAAGATCCTTCTGTTGCTATTTGTTCTTGCCAATGCCCTGGTTAAAAAAAAAAAATAATCTATCTCACCGTAGATGTTTTGCAACTAAACTATTCTAAATAATATGTACTGGTAAAAACTGAACACTGCACATTGAAGCACATTGTGGTGAGAGTTACAGCATTAAATATGCTTTGTAGGCACTTGAGGCTGGAATATGCAGCACTTGCAGGCCCCTCTGACACCATGAAGTGGTTGTAAATCCAATTTCTTCTGTTTGCAAAACTACACTTGAGATGTTTTAAACATATTGGAATTCAGCACATGTGAAAGTGGAAGGTTTGCAAAAATAAAATAGCTGTTTATTACCTACAAGAACATTTAAAAAGCTATTTTTTTTTTAAAAAAAGTGCATTTATTGTGCAGGCTGGTGTTGCAATAAAATAATGTTGGATAACAATTGGACAAACATTTATTAAACGAGAAACTAATTTACAGCACTGGCAATCTAACATTGGGCACAGATATTTAAGGCAGATCTGTCATACTTGTGACAGCAAAATTTGAATTCAAGAAAAAAGGAAATTCCTTTTACGGTCATTTGTGTATTTGTTATGTATGTGTTTGTTATTATATGTAACCCCTTAGTGACCAGGCCATTTTTCAATTGTATTACCGTTAAGGACCAGGGCTCTTTTTACATTTCTGCAGTGGTTGTGTTTAGATGTAATTTGCCTCTTACACATTTACTGTACCCATACATATTATATACCATTTTTCTCGCTATTAAATGTTCATTCTAAAGATACCATCATTTTCATCATATCATATAATGTACTAGAATAAAAAAAGTAAAATATGATAAAAAAACAAACAAAAAAAAACACAGCTGGCCATCATGCACCCATGTCCCAGTTGGAACATGTCTGAAGCCGACCAATGTAATTCACCTCAGTCAAACTGTATGTTTTTGAAAAGTACACACCCTAGGGCATTTCACATGGTGGCATTTGAACACTTTACATGCACTAATTCTACCACCAGTCTCTGTCAAACGTTTTTGTGGTGTTATTTTTCACTCACACATTCTACTTTGTGCATAGATTCTAAGCTCCTGTTAGGTGTTACTGCCAAAGGACACCACAATATGTACTTGGCATCATCTCCCGAGTACAGCGATAACACTCATGCATACGTTTGTCGGGTTCACTGGGGGGGTGCAAAGCAAAATGTCTGATATGCGTTTTTCAAATTTTATATATCTTGTTTGCCTATCTTGTTTTGAGGGCCTTATCAGATATCCCAATGTATTTTCTTGCCATGAGCGTGCATATATTTGAAAAGTTTACACCCCACAGTAGTTGAAGAACGTGTGTGGAGGTAACTGTTCAATCCTCAATTTTACACACGCACACCGCTATTTGACTGTGATTTAGGAGAGCCCGCTGTTGGTTATTGCAAGAACACACCCCGGGTTGTTTTCTGCGAGGCCTCCTAAGGACACCCATGCCCCCCCCCATGCATAGGTCTGCCAGGATTTGGGGAAGGTACGGTAACAACTGAATGACTTGCCATTTGAGTTGAAATTGAGAGTTTGTCTTCTGATAGGCCTATCTTTAGCTTGGGGCTTAACACATACCCCAGTTTTATATATCGCCACAAAAGGGTACATACTTGAAACGTAGACACCCCGAGGTATTGCATGTATGTGGAGTGCTTTGATGCAACTTTTTTTTAGCCAGAAAAAAGATAAAACAAGTTGAAGAACGTGTGTGGAGGTAACTGTTCAATCCTCAATTTTACACACGCACACCGCTATTTGACTGTGATTTAGGAGAGCCCGCTGTTGGTTATTGCAAGAACACACCCCGGGTTGTTTTCTGCGAGGCCTCCTAAGGACACCCATGCCCCCCCCCCATGCATAGGTCTGCCAGGATTTGGGGAAGGTACGGTAACAACTGAATGACTTGCCATTTGAGTTGAAATTGAGAGTATGTCTTCTGATAGGCCTATCTTTAGCTTGGGGCTTAACACATACCCCAGTTTTATATATCGCCACAAAAGGGTACATACTTGAAACGTAGACACCCCGAGGTATTGCATGTATGTGGAGTGCTTTGATGCAACTTTTTTTTAGCCAGAAAAAAGATAAAACAAGTTGAAGAACGTGTGTGGAGGTAACTGTTCAATCCTCAATTTTACACACGCACACCGCTATTTGACTGTGATTTAGGAGAGCCCGCTGTTGGTTATTGCAAGAACACACCCCGGGTTGTTTTCTGCGAGGCCTCCTAAGGACACCCATGCCCCCCCCCCATGCATAGGTCTGCCAGGATTTGGGGAAGGTACGGTAACAACTGAATGACTTGCCATTTGAGTTGAAATTGAGAGTATGTCTTCTGATAGGCCTATCTTTAGCTTGGGGCTTAACACATACCCCAGTTTTATATATCGCCACAAAAGGGTACATACTTGAAACGTAGACACCCCGAGGTATTGCATGTATGTGGAGTGCTTTGATGCAACTTTTTTTTAGCCAGAAAAAAGATAAAACAAGTTGAAGAACGTGTGTGGAGGTAACTGTTCAATCCTCAATTTTACACACGCACACCGCTATTTGACTGTGATTTAGGAGAGCCCGCTGTTGGTTATTGCAAGAACACACCCCGGGTTGTTTTCTGCGAGGCCTCCTAAGGACACCCATGCCCCCCCCCCATGCATAGGTCTGCCAGGATTTGGGGAAGGTACGGTAACAACTGAATGACTTGCCATTTGAGTTGAAATTGAGAGTATGTCTTCTGATAGGCCTATCTTTAGCTTGGGGCTTAACACATACCCCAGTTTTATATATCGCCACAAAAGGGTACATACTTGAAACGTAGACACCCCGAGGTATTGCATGTATGTGGAGTGCTTTGATGCAACTTTTTTTTAGCCAGAAAAAAGATAAAACAAGTTGAAGAACGTGTGTGGAGGTAACTGTTCAATCCTCAATTTTACACACGCACACCGCTATTTGACTGTGATTTAGGAGAGCCCGCTGTTGGTTATTGCAAGAACACACCCCGGGTTGTTTTCTGCGAGGCCTCCTAAGGACACCCATGCCCCCCCCCCATGCATAGGTCTGCCAGGATTTGGGGAAGGTACGGTAACAACTGAATGACTTGCCATTTGAGTTGAAATTGAGAGTTTGTCTTCTGATAGGCCTATCTTTAGCTTGGGGCTTAACACATACCCCAGTTTTATATATCGCCACAAAAGGGTACATACTTGAAACGTAGACACCCCGAGGTATTGCATGTATGTGGAGTGCTTTGATGCAACTTTTTTTTAGCCAGAAAAAAGATAAAACAAGTTGAAGAACGTGTGTGGAGGTAACTGTTCAATCCTCAATTTTACACACGCACACCGCTATTTGACTGTGATTTAGGAGAGCCCGCTGTTGGTTATTGCAAGAACACACCCCGGGTTGTTTTCTGCGAGGCCTCCTAAGGACACCCATGCCCCCCCCCATGCATAGGTCTGCCAGGATTTGGGGAAGGTACGGTAACAACTGAATGACTTGCCATTTGAGTTGAAATTGAGAGTATGTCTTCTGATAGGCCTATCTTTAGCTTGGGGCTTAACACATACCCCAGTTTTATATATCGCCACAAAAGGGTACATACTTGAAACGTAGACACCCCGAGGTATTGCATGTATGTGGAGTGCTTTGATGCAACTTTTTTTTAGCCAGAAAAAAGATAAAACAAGTTGAAGAACGTGTGTGGAGGTAACTGTTCAATCCTCAATTTTACACACGCACACCGCTATTTGACTGTGATTTAGGAGAGCCCGCTGTTGGTTATTGCAAGAACACACCCCGGGTTGTTTTCTGCGAGGCCTCCTAAGGACACCCATGCCCCCCCCCCATGCATAGGTCTGCCAGGATTTGGGGAAGGTACGGTAACAACTGAATGACTTGCCATTTGAGTTGAAATTGAGAGTATGTCTTCTGATAGGCCTATCTTTAGCTTGGGGCTTAACACATACCCCAGTTTTATATATCGCCACAAAAGGGTACATACTTGAAACGTAGACACCCCGAGGTATTGCATGTATGTGGAGTGCTTTGATGCAACTTTTTTTTAGCCAGAAAAAAGATAAAACAAGTTGAAGAACGTGTGTGGAGGTAACTGTTCAATCCTCAATTTTACACACGCACACCGCTATTTGACTGTGATTTAGGAGAGCCCGCTGTTGGTTATTGCAAGAACACACCCCGGGTTGTTTTCTGCGAGGCCTCCTAAGGACACCCATGCCCCCCCCCATGCATAGGTCTGCCAGGATTTGGGGAAGGTACGGTAACAACTGAATGACTTGCCATTTGAGTTGAAATTGAGAGTTTGTCTTCTGATAGGCCTATCTTTAGCTTGGGGCTTAACACATACCCCAGTTTTATATATCGCCACAAAAGGGTACATACTTGAAACGTAGACACCCCGAGGTATTGCATGTATGTGGAGTGCTTTGATGCAACTTTTTTTTAGCCAGAAAAAAGATAAAACAAGTTGAAGAACGTGTGTGGAGGTAACTGTTCAATCCTCAATTTTACACACGCACACCGCTATTTGACTGTGATTTAGGAGAGCCCGCTGTTGGTTATTGCAAGAACACACCCCGGGTTGTTTTCTGCGAGGCCTCCTAAGGACACCCATGCCCCCCCCCCATGCATAGGTCTGCCAGGATTTGGGGAAGGTACGGTAACAACTGAATGACTTGCCATTTGAGTTGAAATTGAGAGTATGTCTTCTGATAGGCCTATCTTTAGCTTGGGGCTTAACACATACCCCAGTTTTATATATCGCCACAAAAGGGTACATACTTGAAACGTAGACACGCACACCGCTTTTTGACTGTGGAACACACCCCGGGTTTATCACGATTCCAGGAACCTAACACGCTAACAGACACACACACACACACACACAGAAAAGGTGCCGTACCGGACCTTAGAGTGGCCGGGCTAAGCACACACAGAATAGTCAGGGGAACCAGAAAACAGAATAACGAGAAACAAGCCGAGGTCAAAGGGTAGGAGAAAGTCACAAAGTCAGCTTAACAAGCCAGAGAGTACGTAACCACAAATCACAAGTTCAGAATCAATACTATACAGCAAAGACCACAACAGGGCAGGGAGGAACAGGAAAGGTGAGTATAAATACCCTAGGTTAAATTCTGATTGGATAACTTCCAATCAGAATTAACAATCACATGTGGGAGATATCTAAGCCTCCCACTGTGATTGTAGTACTGTTGCTTTAACGCCGGGTCACTCACGTGACCCCGGCGTTTGCATAAATCAACGACCTTTCAGCGTGCAGCGTTATACATGCTGCCGCTGGGAGGCGTGACGGATGCGAGCGGCGGAGAGGAGACGCCGCTCGCCGACAGGTAGGAGGAGGGGAGACCGCGGGCGGCGATGGACTGAGGGTGAGTGCTGCGAGTTGCGAGCAGCCTCCCCTACTAGCCGCCCGCGGACCCCTTACAGGGTTGTTTTCTGCGAGGCCTCCTAAGGACACCCATGCCCCCCATGCACGGGGTAAATGTAACAACCCCCCCCAAAGAAAAAGACACCAAAAAAAAATAACTGAACGGCAAAAAATAAATTAAAAATGGGCCAGCGTGTGGTATCGTTTGAAACAGTCTCCAATGCAGAGTCCAGGCTGCCCAGGGCAATCAGGACAGTAATATACACTGTCTTTTCTCTGCCCCCTCTTAGAACAGACCCTGCATCTTTTTTGGGGACTCTGTTTTGCCGCAGTAGGGGGGATTTTAAAAATAAAATGTGTAGCCCCAACTCTGCTCTCTCCCATCACCGCCCGGGGAGCAGGTGCATCACGGTACAAAATCCCCGAAATGATCTGGAGCTGAAACTGTAAAAATCTCAGTTGCGTCCCGGGGTTTGCTTTTTTGAACAACAAGAAAGCGTTGTGGGTTGCAATCTGCATTAGGTAGATTGCAACCTTTTTGTACCAGGCCCTTGTCTTTCGTATAACTAGGTAGGGCTGCAGCAGCTGATCTGCCAGATCAACCCCACCCATATGACGGTTATAGGCCTTGATGCACACTGGCTTCCTCGTTCTCTCAGCTCTGCCACGTACAGGGACCTCCACAGTCCCCTCAGTGTGGATGGTGGTAAGAAGGTACACATCCTTCTTGTCTCTGTACTTAACTGCCAACAGCTCCTCTTGGCGCAGAGCTGAGGTCTCCCCCCTCCGTAGCCGGGTGCGTGCAAGTTGTCCTGGGAAACCTGTGCTGTTCTTTTTAATTGTGCCGCAAGCTACTGTATCAAAACAGTACAGTAGCTTGAACAAAGGGACACTTGTATAAAAATTGTCAGTATACAAGTGGTACCCTTTGTTCATCAGGGGGAATATCAGGTCCCAGACAATCTTGCCACTGGTTCCCATATGTTCTGGGCAACCTGGAGGGTCAAGGTGGCTATCCTTTCCCTCGTACACCCGGAAGGCCTGAGTATACCCAGTCTCGCTATCACAGAGCTTATACATCTTTACACCATACCTAGAGCGCTTGGAAGGAACATACTGCTTGAATCCCAGCCTTCCCTTATACTTCATCAGGGATTCATCCACGCATATATTCCTTCCAGGTGTATAAGCCTCTGCAAACCTGGCAGCAAAGTGGGTAATCAGGGGGCGGATTTTATACAGCCTGTCAAACTGGGGATGCTCCCTAGGGGGACACAGGCTGTTGTCGCTGAAGTGCATGAAATGCAGAATCATTTCATACCTCTTCCTCGACATACATTGGGAGTAAATGGGGGTAGAGCAGATGGGGCTACTGCTCCAGTAGGAGCGGATGGAGGGCTTCTTTATGATGCCCATCAGCATAGTCAATGCCCAGAATCTTTTAAATTCTGGCACATCGATGGGGGCCCATTGCTGCTTTGCCAAAAAAGAGTCCGGTTTTTTAGCTCGGAATTGATGGGCATATAAATTAGTTTGGGCGACAATGTTCCCCAATACATCATCGCCCAGAAACACCTCCATAAACTGCTGAGGGCTAAATCCTGTGACATCCAAATTAATGCCAGGATTTGCAGTAAAGGATGGGATGTCTGGCCTCTGGTTATGAGGCACTACCCACTCCTCAGCAGTTCTGCCAGCTGGAGCAGCACGTCTCCTTCTGGCAGGGGGACTAGCAGGCACAGATACAACATCACCAGATACATCACTAGCAGTAGACACTGTATCGAGTGATGATGTATCTGAGCACCTGGCAGGGTCAAAATCAGGGTCAGAGTCTGACATAGACGCGTCAGACTCTAGCGCAAGGGTGGCATATGACTGCTCAGCGCGGGTTGTCTTCCGTGACCCGTGTGCCATGATCACAATTGCTTTACTTAGTGACCTGTCACAAAAAAAAAAAAAAAAATAACCCCTGAAAAAATGAACAGACAGCAAAATAAGTGATGCTGTGCAAGAGCCTGTGATCTGTATAGTGATCACTGGCAGGGCAGGGGTTAATCGTTCTGAAAAGAGCTTTTGGGTCTCAAAAAAGATCACAAAAAAATGAACCCCTAAAAAAAAGGCACAAACAGCAGAAAAGTTCTGCTGTGCAAGAGCCAGTGATTATAGTGATCACTGGCAAGACAGGGGTTAATGGCTCTGAAAAGAGCCTTTGGGTCTCAAGATTTTACAAATCCCTACCTATAAATACCTAAATCTCTCTAGCTAAACCACAGATCTCTCTCTCTCTCTCTCTCTCACACTAAAACACAAGTGAAGAGAGGGAGGCAGATCCACACTAATCAGAGAAATGGGGAACACACTTGGGATGAAATTGCTAATGGGGCAAGCTGTGATTGTATGACTCCAGCCTGCCCCTTATGATGCGGCATGCTAGGGACGCCCCCAGAAGCCCCATGATTCACTGCCTTTCGAAAAAAAAAGGGGGGGGGGAGTTAATATTGATCATTTTCTTTATTTTATATTTATTTTTTTATATATATTATTTTATATGCACGGAGTGCCAGGACCCCTCAAGGCACTCATCACATGCAGTACATCACTGCTATACTATCAGAGCTTCCAGAGCTCAAAATAGGTGCAGACGTACCAGGTACGTCCAAGGTCATTATGGACTGTTTTCTGCCAGACGTACCTGATACGTCCGCGGTCGGGAAGGGGTTAAGTTATTTTTATGTTTAGTTTGAACAAAAAGCCACTCTCGTGTTATAACCCATCTCTAGACCCATAACACCCACAACAATAAAGTAAAAACAATAATTCCTCAATTTGAAGTGTCCTTTCCAGTGGTCCCCAACCCAGTCCTCATGGCCCACCAACAGTCCAGGATTTATTTCCTTGTTTTATTCCAATGGAGATACTGAAAAAACCTGGACTGTTGGTGGTCCCTGAGGACTGGGTCGGAGAACACTTAGTCCACTGCCACTGCTGGACCCAATTTGACCTGTTAGTGTAGAAAACCCTTATCATATCGTTAGTGCCTTATTGAGGTCAATGTGGTCATAAGGCTTTGTACAAAATGTATGGCACTACAAAGGTTATTTACTAAAGTGAGTATTTGAAGTGCATTTTAAATTTAAGGTGAAAATCTCTGAATTGGACAAATCTCTATGCCAGATATCATTCCAGTTACTTCGGCCTTATGTAAATATAGCATATTTTATTCACATTAGATATATGTGTCTGGATTGAGCATAAATAACAGATGTTATCAAAAAGTTACATGGTTTTCTTTGTCTGAGAATTCTGTAAGGTGCTTCTGAACCTATAGGAATCATATGAATGGTCTTATTTGATTGGTTTAACAGTAACTACACAAAGACAAGCTTAGTCACAAGCATCCTTTATTTAGCTGGAGTCTTGGGGGTAGGTTGAGAATGTCTGTGATTTTGTGAACAAAGACTATTGTCTCTCCCATTCTGAGTGAAGCAATTAACATCTGCTGTTGAATATCCATCATCCTGTAATATCCCTTGTTATTTTATTATTTATTAGTAATTGTAAGCAGAATAACATGTCTGGTATATGCTGATATTTCTAACTGACACACTGAAGAATTATAATATATATAATATTAACATATTATTATTACATACGATTATATTATAATTATAGTAAATGTATATTATAAAGCCACCAAACAAGAAGTAAAAAAAACAAATATATACTGTAAAAAGTGTTATTTTTTACACCGTACAATTTAAATTCACTTTGAATTCTCACGTTAAAAAAATAACCCGGCACGTGTCAAATGTTAAGAACTGAAATTGAATTCAAAGTGAATTTCAAATTTGAAGCCAAAATAAAGGAAATGAAAACATCGCTGACTTTTACCAGTTTAGCTACTGTGGCCTATAATTCAAAATTCACTTTTAACTTCCTTTAAGCTCCAAATAATTCTCACATGAATGAATTACCTTGCTGGTGTCAGACAATGTTTCCTTTCTCCCCTGCGTCCTTCTTTTCTTCTGTTGCACAATGTGACTGGCTTGTATGTCAAATATAACGGTTAAATAAAACTATATTATATATATTTTTTTGGACTGTCTCCTGTATGATGAATTATCCTGATATGTCTTTCTGTAATTTGAAGAATGCTACATTATTAATTTTAAAAAATGGTGACATAATTTTATTGCCCTGAAAATGAGCAGCAAGAGCATTTAATAAAAAAAACAGACTTTTCAAAAATCTAATATATATATATATATATATATATATATATATATATATATATATATATATAAATAACATTCAGATAGTTCACAAGCTTCCAAATTATCTAAAGCCAAGAGACACCGTAATATCAAATTAGTAAACTTTGGGATATGTGTCAAACTGACTTTAATAGTTGACACAACTTAAACTATATGAGAAATTAACAGCAGGAACATGTGAACACTTATCATTCAAACTGTTTTTTTCCAATAACTTTGAGCTTTCAGTTTAAAAAAAAAATAAACCTGTGAAATTGAAATGTGTGGAGTAAATACTTGTATTTATCCTTTGTTTAATTTTCAATTTTGTTCAAAAATTCAACTCTATCCAACAGTTTTAATCAGGTGCGACAAAATGCTGTAAATTAAGAATGCTTTCAAAATAGCAATGTTAAAAGTTTTGGTTTTTTAAATATTTTTTTTTTTTTGGTTCAGCCATTTGTGGCTGGTATGCAATTTTGGAACTTGCAGGTTCCCAACAAAACATGGAGATCAGTATGAGGTGCGAATACGGTATATGTTTGTGTGGGCTCGCAGGCCCTGAGCAGTTGAGGACTCGCAGGTCCTGTATTATCACGTTATACAGTGTCATTATCGCAATACCTAAAATTGTTGGTAGCAACTCCGGTAGTACATGTAGGTACTCATGACATAACATATATACAATTAAGCTGTTGGATCCGCAGGTCCGCAGGGAAGTAGTGCGGAGCATGTAGCTATCTGGAATACTGCTTGAACAGTAGGCCTCGTGGTTTGCTTGGTGGCAGATCTTGGTACGTGGGTAGTGTGGGCATTGCTTTAGGTTGGGGTTACTGCTGTCGGGGGTTACTGAAGGATTTGCAGCCCCAGCCAGCCGGGGTTGGTGGTTGGCTGGTGGGGTGTCTGCCGGTGTTGGTGGTTGGCTGGTGGGGTGTCCCTGCTCCAATGTCTCCCCGTCGATATTACTTTACTTCCCAGGGCAGGTGCCACGGAACTCTGAAGAAGCAGGAAGGGGGGGAAGGAGGGGCTGGGTGGGGGAAGCACACAGGTAGGGTGGGAGTCGGGGAAGGCTGATTCGGTAGCAGTGGCACCAGCATCAAGTAACTTCAATCTTAGGTGGCCGATTGGCCAATACAGTGTCCCTTTGTATTGTGGTGTCCCCCCTCCCCTTCCACCCCCCTTTCTTGTAGGGTGAGGGGTCCGTCCAGTTTGAGGAGTGTGTGTCCCTCCGTTTGGTCCTGTCTGTCCCGTTCCCTGTGGGGGGTCTGGGTTAGTCAGGTGTTGGTTTGTCCCTAACTCTGGCTACGAGTCAGGGCTGGGTCTACCAGTTTTTATCTTCATTGTCTGTGTTCCCTGATGTCTGTTGTGGTAGTAGTCACTAGTGAATAAGGACTTGAAAGTTGGGTCTTTCGGTGGAGAGGATCCAGTGTGTCTAGATTGTCATGTATGTCTGGGATCACCCCTCCACCTGTAGGGAGAGCTCCTTCAGAGTCCTGAGCTCTTCCATGCGCTGGTACCATAGGGTCAGGGGAGGCGCTCTCTGTTTTTTCCAGTAAAGAGGAATCAAGATTTTGGCGACGTTAAGGATCCTTATCGTCAAGGATTTTTTGTATGCCGAGTTGCGCATTGTGGTGTGGTGTATGAGAAATGCTGCAGGGGTCAGTGGTGGCGGATCATATGAGTGTGTGGATGGTCGCCAAGTTAGGTCTTATCTGAGGGCATTCCCACCATAAATGGATGAAGGTGCCTTGTTCCCCACCACACCTCCAGCAAGTATCATCATCGGCGGCGGGGTCATAGGTATGGATGTATTGTGGAGTGTGATACCACATTAATAGTTTATTTTTATCAAAATACAAAGTATCATGCTGTATACTGAATTTGGGGCCAATCAGAGGCATCATGCCTCCCTGATTGTATCGCATGATGGATAAGAATCTGCCTATTTCAGCTTTGTCCATTTGAAATATTGAAAGGTATCACTCTGTTTCCCTTTTTCACACTGGAAAGAGTCTAATGAAAGTGTTCTGGAAAATTAATATTAATGTTAATAATATTAAACTTCAAAATGTGGTCCTTAGGCGAAGTTTACAGTATAAATTCGCTCTGCACCAAAAACTTACCTTTACCTTACTGTTTCCTCTTCTCTTTTTGAATCTGTTCTTCTTTTCTTCTCTTTCAATCAATTTCTTGTAAAATGCACAAGACAAATAGGGACTATTTTGTCTTATTTATTTATTCTATGCTTGACAAATCTTGACAAAGGATCGAGCTTAAAGCAAGCTCCACTTCCTTTGTCAAGATTTGTAATGTCCAATTTTCTTCACAATACTCACCATCCTCTGTCCACTGTAAACATGCAATCTATCTCTCCTTCCTCATGCATCGCGCATGCCCAGTACAATAAGGAGTGGGCATGCGCAAGATCAGAAATCTTATCTTATTATCTATGACTATGCATTTTTTTAGATACCTATGACTTGCACACAATCTTGCCCTTGATTACCTGCAGCATTTGGTAAATAAGCTGTGCCTCTGACTAAGGAAGACTTAAAGGGACATTCTAAGCACCAAAACAGCTACATCTTAATTTAGTGGTTTTGGTGCATAGATGCTGCCCCTTTTCTCAGACTATGTAAAACATTGCCTCGCTCTTTGGCCACTACGACCTAAAGATGTCTTTGGTATTTAAAGGGCTTTCATATCTTTGCTTGTTGCAGAGTGGATACAGACCTGCATTATAGTTAAGAAAACCCTATATTGTACTCTGTGATCCAATAATGTGCCTATTTTCCTAAAATCTATTTTGGTTTGTGAGTGATTTTCATTCACTTTTATCCACAGCATTGTGTATACAATATTACCCTATGTGTTTGTTTTATTAATTTTCTTCTCACTGTGTGTTTTTCCACTATTGGGAAGAAGTCTCTGTTTTATGTCTTTGGTATTAGCCCGTGATGAGACAGGGCACACCCCTTGGATTGTTTAGGTCTCCCAGACCACTTCAGTTAACCCTGCAGCTGTAAACATAGCAGTTTCATAGATGCTGTCTCACTGACAGCCGCTAGAGGCGCTTCTCACTGTGATTTTCACAGTGAGAAGACGCTGACGTCTTTAGGAAAGCATTGAGAAATGCTTTCCTATGGACTGAAAGAATGCGCGCATTCGGCAGATGACGTCGTTAGAGAGAGGAGAGTCCCCAGCGCCGAGGGAGCCCGGCGCTGAAGAAAGATAAGTGTTTAACCCAGGCTTCCCCAAACTCCGGCCCTCCAGATGTTGCTGAACTACAACTCCCAAGATTCTCAGCCTATCTATTTCATTCATAGAATCATGGGAGTTGTAGTTCAGCAATATCTGGGGGGCCGGAGTTTGGGAAAGCCTGGTTTAACCCCTTAACCCCTCTTGAGCCCGGTGGGAGGGGGGCCATGAGGGTGGGGGGGGGACCTATTAACACTATAGTGCCAGGAAAACGAGTTTGTTTTCCTGGCACTATAGTGGTCCTTTAAGGAATCAGCCAGTGGATCGGATATGTGCTTGAGGCTGAATAAAAGGTTCACTGAAATCCATGTTTCAGAGTCTCAATGCAATCTGGAGACAGTTACTGACACAATGTAATAACACAGCACCGAATATTACAATTGTGACCATACCGGAAGCATATCAGTTGTCAAACAGACAGCCTCTTAAAAATCTTCCTGCCCTGCCGTCCCAATTTTCTTACCTTGTGCACTACACACCAAGGAGCTCTCTACAACCAGCATAGTGCAAGCCGATCATTACTCGCTTGTGCCTTGATGAGGGCATTGGGACGATGCAGAGAGTCAGTGCAGTACCGCTGACTGCACGGTCTACCCTGAGTAGGGCCAATCAGTAGGCTGTCACAAAGCTAGGTGTGTGTTCATCTCTGGCTGACAATCCCATTTTGTGGGTGGCCTGCCCCTGTTCTAAGTAACATCGCTGGCATTCCTCTTCCAATGTTGGAGTCAAACCATTTAAGAACATTTTGACAACTTGCCTGGGGACTGCCAGGAACCCACCACCACCATTTCTTTGGATCGAAGCTTCTGCAAAGAGCTTCTGTTAACACAGCTGGGCTTAGCTGAGTGCAGGAGCTTCTGTCTGAAGAGGGGGCATTGATAGGAGACCGGTGGACCCCAGGTAAGTTGCCAAATCGTTCTTAAACAGTTTGATTACCCACACTGGGAATACTCCAAGGCAATCCTGACACCATAACCATTACAGTGGACTCTAGTGGTTATGGTGCTTTGCAAGTTCCATTGCTATACAATATAACAAGATCACATGTAAGTTGACTTATGACGAACATTATATGAAATATAACATATTCTTAATAGCATAAGCTTACAGAATGTTGATGGGAACTTACAATCTAGCAATACTATTCCTGGGGCTTCTATTTTTATTTTAACATAAATATCTGGGTAAATATTAAACACTGTAACCAAAAACCATATTGGTAATGAGGTCATCATTTTGTTGTGCATAGCATAACACCATAACTCCACCGCCACATTCTGTAGCATTTACGCCATGTCATTTATTTCTGATAAATTATCTGTTTTTTTTTTTTTTAAAGTATATTATTAACCAATAGCTTTAGGTGAAGTTGTGAAATATCTCACCAAACTTGTAAATAGTAAAATCTCAGCTCTTTTTGGAATTAATGAATATGCTGTGATTTCTAAGTCAGCAATTACACCCATGGCTAGAGGTGTTAATAACACACGGTAAATCAGCAGATTCCTCTGTGATTGTTAATGTATTCCCCTTGTGTAATTTTCACTTGTTCTGAGTTAAACATATTCTAGCAAAGACAATCATAGGAGTCTGGCAATAAATGCAGTTTAAGTAATACAGAGGTAATATTAATTATACCTAAATAACAAATCTAAGTATTCTACAGTAAAAGACACCGATTTCTCTGGCTTTCAAGACATCTGGGGATATATTAATTTCCACACACTCCTATATCAATGATCTATTTTCAGGGGATATGATTATTGATGCCATGGGGTTCATAATTAGGCCCTTCAACAATCCCAATTTCAGGCTCCTGTCCTGCCATCCCACTTTAGTTCCCTGGTGTCTGAATTCTGGGGTCCCCAGGTAACTGTCCTTGGGCAGCACAGTACATCATTATTGCTTTCTGTAAGGTACTGACCAGACAGGCCAATTCAGTCCTTCGGTGGGGAGGCTCGCTCATTCTCTGTGACGGACTACCTAGTGATGACCTCAGTATTCTAAAGTGGTCATGATGCAAAGGACCCTATATGTACGCTGCACATACTTAGGTATTTTATATTGCTGCTGTAAATCAACCTTTGGATTGATACTCTTAGCCAATGAATGACTGCAGGGATCAGAAACCTACAGAAGCCAGATGTGAATTACCCAGCATGACAGGAGGTCCATCGCCCCAGATAAGAGGCAAACTATTGCAAAATGGCTTGCCCCATTACTGGAGAATTGTACCCGTAGTGCACTAACATCATAACCACTACAGCAGGCTTTTAGTGGTGCTTGGTGCAACCGTTTAGAGGAACAATGTAACGTTAGGGATTCAAACCTGTATTCAGAATACTATAGTGTCCTATTTGCAAATTAGTTTGTGCCTGCCTCCGAAAATCTGAATAAAATGATTTTACTTACGTTTATTCCAGCCCCGAGTCTCACTTGGTGCTAGGCTGCTCCACTCCACTAACTGCGGCGTCATACGGCTCTCGAACTGCTGGCCAATCTAATGCTCCTTATAGTGAGCAAATGCTTCTCATAGGAAAGAATGGAATTCAATGCTTTCCTACAGGCTGCAACCTCACACGGCCCAGTTTTACTCCCAAAAAACAAACAAGATTCCTGCGCATCCAGTATAGGTGAACCCAGGTGCTACCACAATTTATTTGAGGACAAAGTTAAAGCAGCAAACGTTTCAGGCAGCATCCTTTTCTCAATGCTAATGTCCCCAGTTTAACTGGGATGTTGTAGGGGAAGCACCTCTAGTAGCAGTCTAAGGAGTTATCACTAGGCTGTAATGTAAACACTGCATTTTCTCTGAAAAGACAGTGTTTACACCAAAAAGCCTGAAGGGAATGATTCTACTCATAAGAACAAATGCAATAAGCTGTAGTTTTTCTGGTGACTATAGTGTCCCTTTAAGTGATGATATCTCCTCCTTTCTGTGGGTTCAGAGTTGCACACAGGCCCGGACTGGCCATCGGGCAAACCGGGCAAATGCCCGGTGGGCCGCGATGGCCACGGGCCGAGGCCGGGGGGATCCAGCCGGTCTATGCAGGGCCGGCGCTATCTGAGCGCCGGCCTCGCTGTGTTGCATGTAGGGCCGGTGGGGAGATCAAAGATCTCCCTCACCGGCCCACATGCTGTCAAATGCAGCCGCCGGCTGGGAGAGAGAGGGAGGGCGCCAGCCTGGAGAGGCGGACCCGGCGGAGCTCTAACTTGCAGCTCCGCCGGGTTTCTCGCGAGATCCGGGCCGTTGCCATGGCAACCGGCCGGGTCTCGCGAGAGTGAACTCTAGCCCCACAGGCTAGAGTTCACTTACCACGAGGACCACCAGGGATGGATGTCAGCGCCCCCCCTTCCAGGCTACAGGTAAGAAGGGAGGAGGGGGGGATATAATCTTTTTTTTTTTTTTATAATAACAAAAAAACTCAATATCGGCATTTACCTGCCTCCCCCCAATACACAATCCTTGCAAACACACACATCACCCTCACCCAGCACCCTAACACTCACCCAGCACCCTAACACTCACACAGCACCCTAACATTTACCCAGCACCCTAACATTCACCCAGCACCCTAACATACTCACCCAGCACCCTAACACTCACCCAGCACCCTAACACTCACCCAGCACCCTAACATACTCACCCAACACCCTAACACTCACCCAGCACCCTAACATACTCACCCAGCACCCTAACATACTCACCCAGCACCCTAACACTCACCCAGCACCCTAACACTCACCCAGCACCCTATCACTCACCCAGCACCCTAACACTCACCCAGCACCCTAACATACTCACCCAGCACCCTAACATACTCACCCAACACCCTAACACTCACCCATCACCCTAACATACTCACCCAGCACCCTAACACTCACCCAGCACCCTAACACTCACCCAGCACCCTAACATACTCACCCAGCACCCTAACACTCACCCAGCACCCTAACATACTCACCCAGCACCCTAACATACTCACCCAACACCCTAACACTCACCCAGCACCCTAACATACTCACCCAGCACCCTAACACTCACCCAGCACCCTAACACTCACCCAGCACCCTATCACTCACCCAGCACCCTAACACTCACCCAGCACCCTAACATACTCACCCAGCACCCTAACATACTCACCCAACACCCTAACACTCACCCATCACCCTAACATACTCACCCAGCACCCTAACATACTCACCCAGCACCCTAACACTCACCCAGCACCCTAACATACTCACCCAGCACCCTAACACTCACCCAGCACCCTAACATACTCACCCAACACCCTAACACTCACCCAGCACCCTAAAATTCACCCATCACCCTAACATACTCACCCAGCACCCTAACGCTCACCCAGCACCCTAACATACTCACCCATCACCCTAACATACTCACCCATCACCCTAACATACTCACCCAGCACCCTAACGCTCACCCAGCACCCTAACGCTCACCCAGCACCCTAGCTCAAACAGCACCCTAGCTCAAACAGCACCCTAACACTCACACAGCACCCTCACTCACATAGCACCCTAACACACACAGCACCCTCACACAGCACCCTAACACACACACATCACCTTCGCACAGCACCCTAACACATAGCACCCACACACAGTGCCCACACACACAGCGCCCTCACACACATACTGCACCCTCACACACACATAGTGCACCCTTCCACACACACAGCACCTTCCCACACACACTATACTCCTCACAAATGCACACTACACCCCTCACACACACAGCAGCCCCCAAACACGCTGCATCACTCACACACACACTCACTAGATCTCCTATACGCACTCCTTCACACACACTAGATCCCCTACACACAGACGCTGCACCACCTACACACACACACTACATTTCTGACATACACACTCTGGATACCCTATGCACACACTAGATTCCATTTAAGCAAACACATAGTGTCTCCATAAATGGGATACCGTGAGTATCCCAATTATGGAAACCCCTGAGACAAGTTTCAAGCAAACACAACGCAAGCATGTTATTAAATTTGCTTGCGCTGTGCAGAACAAATACAGGGCCCTTTTCTCATGCCCTGGAAGAGCATTGAACCAACATGCTCACTTTGAGATGGGGCGTGCTTGTCATTGGGGATGACAAAACACACCCTATCTGGCCCCGCCCCCTTTTCAGTGGGCCGCTGTGAATAAAAAATGCCCGGGACGAATTTTTTCCCCAGTCCGGCCCTGGTTGCACATAATACAGCAGATCACCTCTTGCAAGTTAGTGTCGCTTTTTGACATTAGCATGAGCTTTGGCCTTTTGTTTTCTGCAGCTTGTCTGATCTCTTAATGGCTATTTCTCTAAAGATTCCTACTCAGCTGCCTCGCTACACAAACAGAAAAAGGAATAGCTTCGAAATCAGCTGCACTTATATATAGCAATATGTTAGGAAAACACTGCTAATTCTTTAATTCAAAGTATAGGCAAACACATCTGTGCACATGTGTAAATATTAAAGGATCACTATAGTATCAGGAAAACAAATCGGTTTTCCTGACACTATAGTACCCTGAGGGTGCTCCCACCCTCAGGGTCCCCCTACCGTGGGGCTGAAGGGGTTAAAACCCCTTCAGTTACTCACCTTTTTCCACCGCCGGGCTCCCTTACCTCTCCTCCCCCGCCGACGTCAGTTCCCCCGTCTGACGTCAGAGGAGCGGAATGCGCATACGTGGCAGTGCCGCGCGCATTCAAAGTGTCCATAGGAAAGCATTTTTCAATGCTTTCCTATGGACGCTCTGCGTGATGGAGGCATTAAATGCCTCCAGCGTTGCAAATGCGCCTCTAGTGGCTGTCCGGAAGACAGCCACTAGAGGCTGGCTTAACCCCAAATGTGAACATAGCAGTTTCTCTGAAACTGCTATGTTTTCTCTGAAACTGCTATGTTTACAGCAGGCAGGGTTAAACCTAGAGGGACCTGGCACCCAGACCACTTCATTGAACTGAAGTGGTCTAGATGTCTATAGTGTCCCTTTAATAAAAGTAGTGAATTGGCAGAAATGTCTAGTGTACATTCCAAGTGTTAATGGGTTGCTCCAAATTTCAAGACCATTACACTCCGCTGTAGTGTTTATGATGCCAGGAGCACCCTGGCAACAGTTTATCCCCTTGATTGGGTCCCTGCCAGGCTCCTATGCTCCCTGTTGCTCCAGTGATGAGTTTCCAGCTTCTGCAGTTGCACAGAATTGACATTAGCAAGTCTGGGACTCTAATTCCGGGCGTGCCGATGACACCCTGATGATGGAGTTACATCAAAGGCAGCAGTGGGGTTAAACTTTGTATGTGCAATACGCTGCACATATAGACTCCAGGCACCATGACCACTTCAAATCTTGGATTTGGTCATGGTGCTTGGAATAACCTTTCAAATATGACAAAGACAAGGACAATGGAACATTCTAATACCGAATATCCAAGCTGAGACATTTATTGATATTATATGCATTCTAGATCCGCATATGTTCCGCTTTTTTTTTTTTTTTTTTGCTGGTACTTTTTTTTTTATTTGTACAGAACAGTTTAAATGAACTTGAGGTTTATTTATAAACAGGACTAATGTGAAATGTTTCCTGAAGTGTAGAAAAATGAAATAAAAACTGTTTTATCATATTACAAATTTAATGTTAGTGTGCACTATAAATCAATGAATCCTTGTTTTTTTTTTTTTTTTTTAAGTGAAAACTCTTAAACTATACAATGTATGCACAATAAGCATTATCATATTTTCATATTCCAGAGTCACATTATTTTAAGCAATGTGATTCTTTAGCTTGGTTTCGAAATCAAACTGTTAGAAATTGTGTTTTAAATAACTCTAATGAATATATATCCACCATTCTATTTACTGCTAACATATTTACACATCATATAATTACTCGTGTACAAAAATACCTGCCATTTATTTAGACATCTACAGACTGTTAAATATTTAATATATACAATAATATGTGTTTTATGCAAAACACAAATGTTGAAAGTGCTCTAATTACCTGATCAGATTTTCTTCACACTTTCAACATAAATACTTTGCAGGAAAAATGTCAAGTATTCCAACTCTCCTTAATCCCAGGCAGCAGTTGGCTACCTGGGGGTGATGGGAGTTGCAGTGCAGAATAATTAGGAGTACTCAGATTTTCCTGTTCGTCTGTCAGTGGAGTTGTTGGCTCTTGCAGTCCAGAATAGTTGGTGCTTGGGATTTCCTGTCCATGTCTTGAGATTTGGGATAGTCAGTGGCTGGCAATGGACAATGTGCAAGGATTTCCCTACCCCTGCCCCTATAGCATGGTTTTGTTAGTGCAGGCTGTGATGCTGAGAGATGTAATGCAAGGCAGTTCACATACCACCGTGACTTATCTTTGTCCTTAGAGCAGGGTTGAATAAATCGCTGGCTGGGATGCTGAGTGTTGCACTGCAATTCAGATACAAGACTTTTTCTACCCCTGCCCCTAGAGTTGTGCTATATTAGTGCCAGACTGGAATGATGGGAGTTGCAGTGCATTTCAGGTTCCTGGGCTAAATGCCCCCCTAAAACTGTGCTGTATTAGTGCCAGGCTGGGATGCCGGGAGTTGCAGTGCAGTTCAGATGCATAGGTCCCTACCCATGCCCGTAGAACTGTGCTGTATTGGTGCCAGGCTGGGATGCTGGGAGTTGCAGTGCAGTTCAGGTGCCAAGGTTCCATACCCGTGCCCCAAGAACTATGTATTAGTGCCAGGTTGGGATGCTAGGAGGTGCAGTGCAGTTCAGGTGCCAGGGTTAACTGCCTCCCTAAAATTGGTCTGTATTAGTGCCAGGTTCCATACCCCTGCCACTAGAGCTTTGCTTCATTAATGCCAAACGGAGATGCTGGGAATTGCAGTGCAGTTCAGGAGCCAAGGTTTCCTAACCATGCCTCTAGAGCTGTGCTGTATTGATATCAGGCTGGAATGCTGGGAGTTGCAGTGCAGTTCATGTGCCACGGTTTCCTAACCATGCCTCTAGAGCTGTGCTATATTGATATCAGGCTGGAATGCTGGGTGTTGCAGTGCAGTTCATGTGTCAAGATTCCCTACCTCTAGAGCTGTGCTGTATTTGTGCCAGGCTGGGATGCTGGGAGTTGCAGTGCAGTTCAGGTGCCAAGTTTCCCTACACCTGCTTCTAGAGCTGTGCTGTATTGATGTCAGGCTGGGATGCTGGGAGTTGCAGTGCAGTTCATGTGGCAAGTTTCCCTACACCTGCCCCTAGAGCTGGGCTCATTGCTGCCCATAGCAGGCTGTGATAAGCTGTGCTATCTATCTCTCGGGATGGGGAGTGCAGTGCTGCTTATTCCTGACTCAGAATAAGAACACGAGGTTGCTATATAACCGCAGGCTTTGCTGTGGCAGATCCCCCTGCCCTGCTGCCCGGATTGGCTGCTCTTCCTGCCTGCTGCTCTGCATACAGCGTGCTTGGAATGGCTTCCTGGAGAGGACATCCCCACAGAACCAAGATGAGCAGCAGACTCAGTTTCTTTGAGGTAATTGACTGTGTATTTATTGTTATTATTATTATTATTTATTTTTACAAAACCTAACATATTACTATACGTGGAAAAGGAACAAAAGGTTCTCCCCATCCGTTGTACAACTCCAACTCCCATGATGCTTTGTTTCATCAAAGCATCGTGATAGTTGTAGTTCCACAGCATTTGGAGAGCTACCTTCTAGCCACCCCTCCAAGTCGAATGAAATTGAACTGTGCTATATGTACTTTTCCTTAGCTCACATAGTAATCATGCATTTAATAACATGGATTATGTTAGTTTGTATCTGTGTGAAGTCAGCCTGCCCCTACTTTCCTAGTGCCTCAGATGTAGCTACTTGCATTTAAATGGTTAATCCTGCAATGCTTGCATTTATCATTTACTTTCAAACTGCTACAAAGAGTGCAGTTTTTAAATGACACATTGTATCCCTGGCATTCTATTGGGCAGAAAACTTGTTCAAAACTGAATGTCTATACTTTGTCATAGACAGAATGCAGGCTTTAGGACATGATTCATGGATTGCCATTATTTACACTTTTTCTTTTTTTTTTTTTTCACTTAAAAATTAGTTTTGGTAAACCAACAACCGATTTTCATGGTTTTGAGATCTTGACCAAAATGTTTCAAGTAGGTTGTCATGTAACTGCTTATAGAACAGACCTATCAGGGCTTATTTACTGCCTGCAGACTCTGGCTGTACAGTAAGGATAATGACTTATTTATATTGATTATTAAATAGGCGAAGTAGCTTAATTTAATAAAACTAAAATGCACACATGCCAAACAGATTATGTTAAGAAATACAATCCCATAACTTGTTTAGCCGATCTGATGTGAATGGATTAATTGTGATAGACTATATTCTTATCTTTATTTGTTTACATTCATGGTTTTTCTCACTGTAGTGAATTACCCTGTATATTATATACATGTTGTATTATTGCACATATCCATCTCTCCTCACTATTTCTAGTTTATTTACTCTAAGCTTTAGTAAAAACTGTGCAAAAAGAAATACAAAATTAAACAAATACATATTTTTTAAAAGATGCTAATATCTGAAGTCCCTGCATTGGTTACAAAAATCCATTCTTTGCAGATTCTAAAGTGAGCTCTGTTCTGTCCAAAATCATGATGATCACTTAAAAGGGCACTTTAAAACCACCACGGTGCGATGTAGTATTTATGCTGCTTAAATTGTCCTGGTGCTGTCCCATTTCTAGGGAAAACCAAGGAAATTGTTTCTGTCCAGCAAAGCTAATACATATACAATACACTGTGCAGAGTGATCTCAGGCCTTTGTATCCTTTGTCCTGATTTCACTCCTCCCAATGTTGAGAAGTAAGCCCCAGGCAACATAGCCACCGCCGGCACAACTAATGTAGTGAGGGCCTGGTGGAAGAATTTTGGGATCTCCACAGTGCAAGGGTGGTTAAAATGTAGGTCCCAATCCGTTGTACAATTCACACACTTTAAAACCACCACGGTGCGATGTAGTATTTATGCTGCTTAAATTGTCCTGGTGCTGTCCCATTTCTAGGGAAAACCAAGGAAATTGTTTCTGTCCAGCAAAGCTAATACATATACAATACACTGTGCAGAGTGATCTCAGGCCTTTGTATCCTTTGTCCTGATTTCACTCCTCCCAATGTTGAGAAGTAAGCCCCAGGCAACATAGCCACCGCCGGCACAACTAATGTAGTGAGGGCCTGGTGGAAGAATTTTGGGATCTCCACAGTGCAAGGGTGGTTAAAATGTAGGTCCCCATCCGTTGTACAATTCACACAATGCTATGCCAGCTGGGGATCAACTATTTGCCCATTCTTGCAGGGTTGTATTTATGTGCAGTGTTTGTGCGTTTGAATGTAATCGTGTTTTTGTATGGAGAAGGTGTTTGCATGTAGGGGTGTACTATTGCCACTGGAATGCAGTGGTGTACTTCTATGTAGTGTTTGCGTGTGAATGTGTGCTTGTGTTAAATGCTTTTTTGTTTGTATGTAGAAAGAGCTGTCAAATAGCAAATCACAACTGCGGAGTAATGTTTGCCAACGCAGAGGTCGAGCAGAGTTATGAAAAGCAATAGTATATCACATCAAGAAACCTGCGCAGAGGTCCTAAGTGACATGGAACAGAAGTAAATGTGCATAGAAAAACTTGGTCAAATCCAATGATACCATTTCAATCCGGTAATTTATACGTAAATATGAGTGTTTGGACGCAGAAGAACCTGACTGCATCCTTGAACACATAGAAACAAAGTCTTGATTGGATAGGAAGAGAAAAAAGAAAAAGGACAAAAGAAAAAACCAATACAGATCAATACGCAGCGTGTGCTATTCGTATAGGAGTAGCATATGCACCCAGTGGTTATAGGTAATGAATTTTAGAACGCGGCTGCATTCAAAGATTCCATGCAACCGAGGCTGGTAGTAAGTAACAATGTGAGCCGAAATCACTGTGACAATATGGCTGCATATCGGTTATTAAACCAGTACTGTGGACAGTAATATTAGCAAAACGTGTCCGATGTGTGTGTGTTTGTATGTAGTGTTAGCTTTTACATTTTGGCATCTTAATACAGGGGTGTGTTTGTAATATTTGTGCTTGATTGCTTGGGTGTGTTTGCATGTAGTGTTGGCGTTGGCTTGCTGGGATATATGCACACATACACATACACTGCCACATATATCCATACATCATTTCACAGATACACATACACATTCACACATACACACACAGATATACACACACAAATAAATACATACATACATACTGATACACATATAAACACACTGACACACACATAGATACACACACTGACACATATACACACACAGACACATATACACAGATACACACTTTGACTCATGCATATGTGATCATTGATGCTCACACAGACACACAAACATGCACATACTGACACATAGGCACTCACACACAAATGCACAAACTGACACATAGACACTCACACACAGATATAGACACAGATGCACAAACTGACACATAGACACTCACACACAGATATACACACAGATACACATACTGACACACACACACATACATGTAATACGTTTTATATTTTTACCCAACTGTTAACATACTGTTTATGTGGAGGACGGTAACTTATTTTGGGTCCTGGTGCTGGCTGTGTCTGATAGGAGTGTGGGTCTGGAGCTGGCACTGTCCTTGCTTCTCTCCTTCCAGCCTGCTCTCTGCCTACTGTGTGGCTCTCTTGCTGTATCTGGGAGAAAGTGACAGGCACTCACCACCTCCCAGCATCAGTGATATTACAGGGCCTGTTTGCGCTGTTAAAGAGTCACTGCGCCTTATCGGTACTCGGTTCAGAAATATCATTGGGTGGCATATGCACGTAGTATCACCCGATGCACCCCCCAGTGTGCCGGCCCCGGTGCAGCCACTCCAGCTGCACCTGTGATAATTACACAGCTGATAACCACTACCTTGTTGCTTAGAGTGCCTCTTTTACTTGTTGTAGCACTGCTGAGTGTCTCTTTCTAACTCGGGGGTAGAAAACCGCACCCCAGTAAGACTTATGGGAAATGTAGTCCACAACATCCGGAGTGCTGAAGGTTGCCCACACATGTTAGAAGTACTGCTTTCGCAGTTCAGCCAGGATGTCTATTTTGATTGAAAGTTATTACATCATGTAGAACAGAATCTTTTAATAAAAGGGGAAATATTTTTTGTTGAGAGGGAGACTTATGAGGTAAACCCATTTTTTATTTATTTATTTTTTTAACAACTAAAAAAGATGAATAAACTCTCAGCCTAAAAGATCGAAGAGTCATGTATTCATGCAATTCCCACACCCCAATTTGGTGTACTAATGCTGTCCGATATACCCTTGCCTTCTGAATCCTTTAATGTAAACCGTTCTGTATTGACGGTTCATTGCAGGATAAACATGCCTCTACTGCCTATCATGAAGACAATTAGAGGCATTTTCTCTGCTATACTGAGAAAAACTTTATTATAGATCAATGCTGCTCCTAGAACATTATTTGATTGGTGCAGAGACGGGCGCTTTACCATGCACGTGCACTATGGGGAACAATTGAATTGGCTGAGAGCATCAACATTGATGATCTCAGCCAAAGAGGTGGAGCGGCAGGGAGGACAGCAGTGCGGTGAGGGCTTAAAGTTAAGTAATACTCACCTTTCACAACCCCAATAGGGAAGGGGACACACCTCATACACTATAGCGTTAGGAATACATTGGTATTCCTGATGCTACAGTGTTCCTTTAACTGTAACCTAACCCACATTGAATCTAACGTGTGGAGTGCCTCTTAAAGCAGCTTTTTAAAGACCACCCGGCAATAGAAATGATTCAAGTTGACACATTATGATCAAAACAAGATAAAGGATGATGCTTTCCTTGGGTCCCCTTCTTGGCTGTATTCTTAAAATTATGGTATTGAGTCATGTGGCTTTTGAGGTGCATAGGTCATAAACCACCAGCAATTCAACATAAATATATATTTAAAGGAAAACTATAGCTTATGGAATACAGTCCTCTCTTGTCCCTAGTTAGACACGGGCCACTTCTTTAAAAAAAAAAAAATAATAATAAAATTAAGTGTTTTACTCACCTTTTTCCAGTGCCGAGACTCCCTCTGCGCTGTTCACCTCGCCTCCTCATGCAATGTCATGGCGTCTTCCGGCGATTGTCCAATTTAATGCTCTTCATAGAGGAGAATTGGGGACCTGATGCGAATGCTTGGCAAGCACTACGTGCACACCCAAACTTCTCCATAATAAATCATTATGTTCATTGGTTTCCTATAAGCTTCCGTGTCACATGACCGATTATTATTTGGTCGGCTCTCAGGAAGACAACCACTAGAGGTGGATTTAATTCTGCAATGTAAACATTACATTGTCTAAAAAAAAAAACCTGCAATGTTTTCCATTACAGGTTAAAACGACAGGACCACAGCACTGATATGGAATGGTCTAGTTGTACCTTTAATTATATTACTTATCTGAAAGCAGCAGGGTTTTTGTACATTTGAGGATGACAGGCACACTTTAAAACCAGGATTCTATTGTCATTTCTTGCCATAAAAGACTGACTGACGTACACTTTCCAATAATCTCTTCAGCAGCTGCAGGATTATCTGCTTTGAGGCTGTTAGTGGGCCATAACACTGAGACTGCCCCAATGCCAGCAGTAAGCCCCTTGTTCTATAAGCATTGTGTGTGACCTTTAACAGACATTTTAACTCTGTGCCTTAAAAAAGAGTCATTCCAGGCAATAATTAAAGAGTGCACTTGAGATTTATGCATTATGCCATAGAAGTGCAAAGTAGTTTTAGTGAATTCAAACTGTAAAATGTTAAACATCTGTAAAAATATTAAATATTTTACAAATGTTAAAATTGAGGCAAAAATAGCCAAACTGTAAATGAAGCATTTTTTTCTGGATTTTTTTCATCTCTATTAACCTAATATTGTAGTTAAAGGGTTACTTCAACACTTTTTTTTTGAATATTTTATTTTAAGTATATGTGCCTATTGGGAATTTTGCACCAAGCCCCCCCCCCCCCTTGTTTTTGTAAAAAAAAAAGTTGTACTAAAATAATTAAAACATACCTAGAATTTAGCAACAGCTCGCGTTCCTGCCTTCTCCAATGTCACTTCTCTTCATCCTCTTTACTTCCGTGGTCCAAGAAAATGCTCATAGAGAAGCATTCTTGGATTACTGAACACAATACCAAGCATGTGCGTGTTTGCGGTTACGAGAAGTGAGATAAGTGATAGCTCATCTTGCTGCTAATGCCTGCCCTGCTCCCGATTGCTGAATTTGGGAAGAAGGGAGGTTGGGCTTCTACTTGCAGGTGCACTCACAGGTGTCTCTGAGGCCTACTTGTAGATGCAGCTTGAGAGAAGCGGCCGATCTCCCCACCAATAATCCTGCAGGTGCACATAGGAGCAGTAGGGGGCCCTGCCGGTGAGGGTTATCCCGGCACCAGCTCTCTGGCTACCGATTCCTCTCAAGGGTGATAATGGGAACTTGCTGGCACTCTTTTACTACAAGGCCTACCTCTCTACAAAATCAAGATGGCAGACACACAAAGGGCCTCAGCCACCAAGGTCTGCTGGAAAATACTGTGCAATGGCTGGACAAAATATTTGCTGAATTCTGGTTAAAACTAGCTGTTAAACAGACCCTATATGTGGAAAGCAGGCAGCAAAACAGCACACCACACCATGCCACTCACCTCATGTCAACCAGCAATCCCAGCGTTGCTTACCCATGCGATCAAAACTCAGGCTACCAAGATTGAAGCTCAAGAGGAAAATCCCCCGTCCTCTGCACACTCACCTGGACACCAAGGTGGTGGCTTATCACTCTTGCACTCTTAGACCAAAGTCTGCAGAAGGTCAAACCCCGGTGTTTATCCCACACTCCCAGAGTAGACAACCTCAACATCACACTACATCAGATCCGTTGGTTCAAGGTGCAGTGAGCAACCTGACAAGCGAGAATGGCATAGAAACCTTGCACCGGCTTGGGACCAGCAGAGTGGGCTATTCCAGATCACTGGGAATTTCTTTAACTCTCGGAGGTTGGAGATTTAACTTGGGCAAAGACTGAATTACTGGCATTAGGCTTCATGTATGTGAGGTTACTCTAGGCTTAAGCTTGCCATCCTCTCGTTATAAGCATGTTATGTTATGTTATCGCAAGCTAGGTGCCACAGATAATTTGGGTTTCTAGTACATCATTTCAAGCTTAACCTGTGTAGAACACTGACATACGATTCTTACTAAGCAGAGTACAACTATCACCACGTTGGTGTTCCTTTTACCTTTTTTGTAGCCCTTGAGCATAATCTTATATACAAATCCACTTGTCTCAAAATACTGAAATGAATAAGAAATACCAGTTTAATGCCATCTTTGGCTTTAGTATTTTAACCCAACCTCATAAGGTGAGCGTATAACTTGACACATAGCATTATTGCTATTGCTCTTTTTTGTAAATATCTTTCTTATTAAGGGTTTTTGTTTTGTTTTTCGTCATGGAAAATAACAAGCATGTAGCAATGAGACTCGCTCTGTGGTAGTAGCATTACAATACAACAACCAAAATCAGTACTGACAGCTTGCCTATCAAGGCCGGAGCCTGTGTATGTACCGTGTCCACCTTTCCCCTGGAAGTATGGTCCCTACTCGTGATATGTGTGGTCTGGTTCCTTCCCCTTTACCTCCATTCTCCTGCTTTCTCAGTAGGGGTGCTTATGGGGTTATGGAACGTGGAAGCCCACGGCATCAGTCATGTAGAATCTATCGTGCATGCCATCCAGTTCCAAAACTTGGTTGATCTGGGTTGGGTTGAGGTCAGGGAGGAAAGGGAAGGGAGAGTGGGAATGTGATGGAGGGGAAGGGGAAAAAAAGGGGGAGGGGGGCAAGGGATAGGGAAGCCCAGTGTCCCTACTCTTTTGTGGCAAGGCTCCTGCCTCCCCCCAGGGTCAGGGGTCTATGCAGGCGAGCAAACCTGTCATTTGGTGCTTAACTTTATATTGCAGCTGGTTCCTTGATGTGTTGGTCGTGAAATTCGGGGGTCAGGACCGTGATTAGCCATGGTGTCCAGATGTCTGCATAAGCCTGTGTCCTGTCCTGTGCGGTGAACCATAAGTCCTCCAATGCCCTCAGTTCCTACATCCTTGCAAACCAAAGTGACATTGGTGGCATTATGTCCCTTTTCCAATGCAGGGGTATAAGATGTTTGGCTACTGAAAGAATGCAAATAGTCAGATTTGCAAAAGATCGTTTGTATTGAGATGTGGGTGTTGTTGTGTGGTGGAGAAAGTAAATAGCTGGATGGAAAGATGGTGGTTTGTCAGTGAATTGAGGCAACGCGTCTCCAAAACCTTGCTATGATCAGGCACTCTCACCAAATGTAAATGAGGGAGCCCGGTGACCCGTTGCACCTCCAGCACTTGCCGTCTAAGTCAGGGTTTATCTTCTAAAGTCTCAATGTCTTTCCAAGACCTGCGTACTCCCACCTTTGCCCACTCCACTACTCGGAGTAAGTATCTTGCCTGGTAATATAACTTAAGTTCGAGGATGGCCAGCCCACCCCTAGTCTTAGGGAGTGTCATCTGGGAGACCTTCTGTCTGGGTCATTTGCCCTTCCAGATACATTTAATTAGGAGGGTGAGTAGTGATGCAAAGAAAGCTGTAGGAACTATAATTGGGAAAAAGGTACAGAATTCTCTGCAATATGTTCATTTTTATGATGGCCACTCGGCCCAGCCAGGAGAAGTGTGGTAACACCCATTCTGCCAAGCTTTTTTGGATTGTGTTCAGTAGGGGTGTAAAATTAGCGTGGTACATCCATTCGTTAAATTTATTAGAAACCCATTTTAAGGTTTTAAACAGATGGTATTTAGTCCCAGATAAATTAAATAAAATGTATCCCTCAATAAATCCTTTATGTTGGAGATGCAGCATAGCCACTGGCACTTTTAAGCACATTTGGTGGGAATGTAGCAAATTGAACAACTTGTGGAGTAACATACATAGGTTTGTGTCTGCAGCTTTGAACCTTAGGCTGAAGCTCTCCCCAGAAGTCGTCCTACTCCATCTAAACTGGCCAGCAATGGCGCATGAGGTGAAAATTATTCTTATGCACCTTTTTTCAGCAGCCAAAATAGTGATTGCCAGAGGATGGAAAATTGATAGGGACGTTCCTTGGGAGCAGGTTAGAGCTCAGCTTAAGTTTCAAATAAAAATGGAACTATTACTGAGTAAACAAAAACTAAGTAGAAATACAACTGTTTGGATGAAATGTTGGGAGTTGGTGAACAAAGAGTGTTCCTAAAACATTGGGTTTATCAAATTATAATTTGTACATCAACCAAAAATGAATTTGTGTCCGTCTGTTCATGCCTTGGACAATATAAACTATAAGATACACACTCTTACCCGATATGTCCCCCCCCCCCTCTCTTTTGCTGCATTGTCTTGTTAATGTAGACTTGTAAGTTAGAGTACTGTCTGTCTTGGTTAAATTTGTATGTAATTTTTGTAATGTAATGTATTGTCTTTTTTGTATGA
The DNA here is from genome assembly GCF_036172605.1 of Pelobates fuscus. Taxonomy (NCBI): domain Eukaryota; kingdom Metazoa; phylum Chordata; class Amphibia; order Anura; family Pelobatidae; genus Pelobates; species Pelobates fuscus. The sequence continues at coordinate 64,250,947 of NC_086323.1, read as the reverse complement.
AAAAAAAAAGAGAAAAGAAAGGGTATTACCCTTACAATAAAGATTATTATAAAAAAAATAAAAAATTAGCGTGGTACAAATGATCCGCAGTGAGCCACATGCCGTGGTATTTGATTGCCGACTCACTCCATTTGAAAGGGAAACTCTGACCGACCAGGTCTGTGAGCCGTTGCGGGGTGCTCACGTTCAGTATCATAGATTTGGTGAAGTTAATTTTGAGGTTGTATAGGTTTCCATACTGTTTGAATTCCGCCATTATGTTTGGGAGCAATACATATGGGTTCGATACAAAGAACAGCCCATCGTCGGCATATGCCTTTATGGTGGACATCTTCCAGAATCATCCCTGTGATATCAGGATTTGTCCGCAATTCCTGCAGTAATGGTTCAAGGGCAAGGACAAAGAGCAGCGGTGAAAGGTGGCATCCCTGTCTTGTTCTGTTACGTATAGGGAATGTCTCTGTGTAAACCCTATTGACTCATATCCGTGCGGTAGGTGATGAGTATAGGGCCTGTATCCATTGTCGCTTGTGTTGTCCAATCCCTAACTCCTCTAGTCTGGCAAATAAGAAGTCCCAAGCCACCCTGTAGAAGGCCTTCTCCACGTCTAGCGCTGTGCTTGGTGTATCAGGGACAGGACTCTTGCGATGTTATCTCGTGTCTCCCTATGTGGGATGAACCCTACCTGGTCTGCGAACACAAGCCGGGGGAGATGGGGCCCTAGTCTATTCACCAGAATTTTTGCAAACAGTTTTAGATCACAGTTTAGTAATGAGATGGGGGCGATACACTGTGTGCAGAATTATTAGGCAAATGAGTATTTTGACCACATCATCCTCTTTATGCATGTTGTCTTACTCCAAGCTGTATAGGCTCGAAAGCCTACTACCAATTAAGCATATTAGGTGATGTGCATCTCTGTAATGAGAAGGGGTGTGGTCTAATGACATCAACACCCTATATCAGGTGTGCATAATTATTAGGCAACTTCCTTTCCTTTGGCAAAATGGGTCAAAAGAAGGACTTGACAGGCTCAGAAAAGTCAAAAATAGTGAGATATCTTGCAGAGGGATGCAGCACTCTTAAAATTGCAAAGCTTCTGAAGCGTGATCATCGAACAATCAAGTGTTTCATTCAAAATAGTCAACAGGGTCGCAAGAAGCGTGTGGAGAAACCAAGGCGCAAAATAACTGCCCATGAACTGAGAAAAGTCAAGCGTGCAGCTGCCAAGATGCCACTTTCCACCAGTTTGGCCATATTTCAGAGCTGCAACATCACTGGAGTGCCCGAAAGCACAAGGTGTGCAATACTCAGAGACATGGCCAAGGTAAGAAAGGCTGAAAGACGACCACCACTGAACAAGACACACAAGCTGAAACGTCAAGACTGGGCCAAGAAATATCTCAAGACTGATTTTTCTAAGGTTTTATGGACTGATGAAATGAGAGTGAGTCTTGATGGGCCAGATGGATGGATTGGTAAAGGGCAGAGAGCTCCAGTCCGACTCAGACGCCAGCAAGGTGGAGGTGGAGTACTGGTTTGGGCTGGTATCATCAAAGATGAGCTTGTGGGGCCTTTTCGGGTTGAGGATGGAGTCAAGTTCAACTCCCAGTTTCTGGAAGACACCTTCTTCAAGCAGTGGTACAGGAAGAAGTCTGCATCCTTCAAGAAAAACATGATTTTCATGCAGGACAATGCTCCATCACACGTGTCCAAGTACTCCACAGCGTGGCTGGCAAGAAAGGGTATAAAAGAAGAAAATCTAATGACATGGCCTCCTTGTTCACCTGATCTGAACCCCATTGAGAACCTGTGGTCCATCATCAAATGTGAGATTTACAAGGAGGGAAAACAGTACACCTCTCTGAACAGTGTCTGGGAGGCTGTGGTTGCTGCTGCACGCAATGTTGATGGTGAACAGATGAAAACACTGACAGAATCCATGGATGGCAGGCTTTTGAGTGTCCTTGCAAAGAAAGGTGGCTATATTGGTCACTGATTTGTTTTTGTTATGTTTTTGAATGTCAGAAATGTATATTTGTGAATGTTGAGATGTTATTTTGGTTTCACTGGTAAAAATAAATAATTGAAATGGGTATATATTTGTTTTTTGTTAAGTTGCCTAATAATTATGCACAGTAATAGTCACCTGCACACACAGATATTCCCCTAAAATAGCTATAACTAAAAACAAACTAAAAACTACTTCCAAAAATATTCAGCTTTGATATTAATGAGTTTTTTGGGTTCATTGAGAACATGGTTGTTGTTCAATAATAAAATTAATCCTCAAAAATACAACTTGCCTAATAATTCTGCACTCCCTGTAGTTTGCACACTGCTCAGCGTCTTTGCACTCTTTTGGTAAAATAATTATGTTTGCCGCCTGCGTTTGAGTGAGGATGTGATGGCCAGTGGTGGTGGAATTAAACATGTGTGGGTATACAGTGGGTGCAAAGAGTTTGTAATATTTCAAGGGCAGGCCGACCGGCCCAGGGCTCTATCTGTCTTCCCTGTGTGTTTTACTGCGGATGCTAATTCTTCCATTGTGATAGGGGCCTCTAAGGTCTCGCGCGAGTCAGCTGTGATGTGCGTGTGCACATATTGTGAGAAGTAAGTGCGGATATTTGCGTCGCGTTGATGGGTAGTAGGATGTGTGGGGGGAAAGGCAGGCTGTATAGGGAAGAGTAATAATGTTTTTATCACTGTTGCGATCTGGTCTGGAAGGTGGCATACCTTGCAATCGGTGTTTCGTATTTTGGCTATGTATATTGTTTTTGTTTATCATTCGCACCAGCAGTCGGCTCTTTTTGCACTCGGGTATGCAGCATTCCCCACATTCCCCCAACTCGGTTGGGCTCAGCGGTGAGCCCCTGTGATAATAATATTCCATATTAATTAAGAATGATTGATCACTATTGAGCAAATCAAACTATTATAGATAGTCAAGATGGCGCCAGTACACTGAAAATGTTACTAACCATAAAACACAGCACCAGAATAACTCATGCATAGCTTCACAAGATAGTTATGAGAACGTAGCTAGCTTTTAGATAAGAGATATATACTGCACGGATCCGGCATGGCATTGTAGTGGGGCTGGAAAGTCTGGCCAGCTGCAGGTCCCATCCAACGCTTTTACAAGGTCTTTGCTGGGATGCACTGATAAAAAGATTTGGTGGAAAAGTACAGACTATTCACTATTGGCACTCTTTTGGAATACTACCCACCTGTAATATGGACGCGTACTGCTGGTTCTGCTGATTTCCCAGTAAGAGAGGTTCCCCTTCAAGCCTGACTGCCAGAAGTTCTCTCAGTCGAGTGCAGCAAGCCTCTTTTATGGTAATGTATACATTGAGCTGTTTCTTTAAGCTGTTTTTATTAAGCTGTTTCGTTGAGCTGTTCCTTTAAGCTGAATGAATATTAATTAAGTCTTTGTTAGTCAATAAAGTTTGTATTGATTAGTTACAAGTACTTGATGTCAGTGTCTTTCCTCAAATACTCAATTCACTCATCCCGAATAGGGTTTTGGTGCGCACCAAAATCTTTAAAAACCTTAGGGTAATTGATTATTGGCGCTTCATGAATTTAATGATTAGGCACAACAGCCCCGATCCCCTGTATTCCCCCATGTGGGTGTGCGTGTAGGTTAAGATCCCAGACCAGGTAGGGGCGTGTTGCCACCTAAGGGAGGATGGTCTCTCGGTTACGGAGTGTCCATCGGGGGATCACGTTTTGTTTTATGGCAATCCCCCCTTCCCAGCGACACGATGGAGTCTTGTGGTGCATGTGGGGTGCGTGTGTATAATAGTCCCCCTTCCGTCTCCCGAGGATCAGGCCCTCCCCCATCAACAAAGTATTGCTGTAATAAACCTTCCCATGAGGAAGCAGTTCGTCATGTCATAATACTCATCAGCTCTAGGATTGCCTTCGGAGTCTTGGAAGTGCAACACCAGGGAGAGATGTTTTGTAGCGTGCATCAGGCCAGCGCATGTTAATTGCAGGCAATTGTAGCTCGCGGCCCAGGTCCACAAAATCGCCATGCGTGCGGACCAAGAATGGAACAGATTGGGTGGAAACCAGCAGTCCTGTTGGCATCTGCCAATGGTAGCGAATTTTCTGGTCAACGGTTTTAGTGCTCTGCAATACCCCAGAGTAGCTGGGGATAGGTCTGGGAAGAGTTGCAGAGAGCATGTTTGGTAGGTGATAGATGGGCAATCCCTGGCTTGTCTAAAGATTTCCTCCTTCAATGCAAAATTAGCCAGCATCTTATATCCCTTGGGGGGCTATCAGGAGGGCCCTTTGGATGGAAGATGTGGTGCATTCGCACAAATTCAATGGGGACCGGTGGATCCCGGCCCAGGATCAGCAGGAATATTCCTTTCAGATGGGTTTGGAGTTGGGCTGGGGTTTCCTCACCTTCTTGGAGGCAGGGCCGGTGCAAGGATTTTTGCCGCCCTAGGCAAAAGTAAAGTTTGCCGCCCCCCCCCCCCATATGACATCACAATGTCCCACCCATATGATCTGCCATGTTAACTAACGCAAGTGCTGCAGTGCCGCCGTGTTTACATTAAAAGGCCTGCAGGGACAGGCTATAGACACCAGAACCACTACATTAAGCTCAAGTGGTTCTGGGGACTATAGTGTTTCTTTAATGTGAGGTAAATTAGAGATTAGTGCCACAAATAATATACTAGATTGCCTACTTACAACCAGATGAGGATGATGATGGGCTCTAGCTGCAGTCTGGCTCCACTGGTCTGGTGTAGAACAGGCTCTCTGGAGGCTGTTTGTAATTGTGGTCACAAAAATCAATGTTCTGGGAGAACGGGAAGCAGCTCCATTTTTTTAACGCCCTTTACACAGCTCAAGGTCTGGGTCCCATGGTCCACCTTCATGTTCCACCAATGAGTTTGTTCACAGGAGGTGGAGTAGGGGGTGTCCCGATATGTGTGTAAGGAATTGTGTGAATCTGTGTTTGTATGTGTAAGGGCTGCAAGGTGTGTTTCTGTGTATGTACGGGATGCAGTGTGTGTGTCTGTAAAGGGTGCATTGAGTGTGTGTAAGGAATTCATTGCGTGTAAGGGTTGCATTGCTTGTGTGTGTGTGTGTCTGTGTGTGTAATGCATTGTGTGTTTTTCTGTGTGCGTGTGATGGACGTCAATCTCTCCCCCCTCCCTTGTCACTCTCTTCTCCCCCTCTCCCTCCCTTGTCACTCTCTTCCCCCCCTTGTCCATCTCTTCTCCCCCCACTCCCTTGTCACTCTCTTCTCCCCTGCTTGTCCCTCTCTTCTCCCCCCTCCCTTGTCACTCTCGTCTCCCCCGTTGTCACTCTCTTCTCCTCTCCCCACTCTCATTCCCCCTCCCAACCCTGTCAATTCCCCCTCTCAATTTCTTTCCCCTCCCTTTCAATTTATTCCCCCCTTCAATGTATTCCCCCCCTTTCAATGTATTCCCCCCACCCTCCCTGTCAATTCATTCCCTCCACCCTCCCTTTCAATTTATTCCCCCCCACCCTCCCTGTCAATTTATTCCCCCCACCCTACCTTTCAATTTATTCCCCCCACCCTCCCTTTCAATTTATTCCCCCCACCCTACCTTTCAATTTATTCCCCCCACCCTCCATTTCAATTTATTCCCCCCCACCCTCCCTGTCAATTTATTCCCCCCACCCTCCCTGTCAATTTATTCCCCCCACCCTCCCTTTCAATTTATTCCCCCTCACCCTCCCTGTCAATTTATTCCCCCCACCCTCCCTTTCAATTTATTCCCCCCACCCTCCCTTTCAATTTATTCCCCCCACCCTCCCTTTCAATTTATTCCCCCCCACCCTCCCTGTCAATTTATCCCCCATCCTCCCTGTCCATTTATTCCCCTCCCCTCCCTGTTAGTCCGGCCGGGTACAGGAGACAGATGTACCCGCGGACCATACAGGGCTCGGCCACGCTACAGTGAGGGAGTGACAGGAGGGAGCGCTGAGCGCTTACCTCCTGTCAGCCCCTCTCCTCATGCTGCGCCCTGGCGGTGCGCCCGGGCAAAGCTGCAGCCGCCTGAGGCTCTCTACAGAGCGCTCGGGCGGCTGCAGCATGAGGGGGTCGGCGCTCCTGGCGGCGCCCCTTGGGCGCCCTAGGCGGCTGCCTAGTCCACCTTACAGGTACCACCGGCCCTGCTTGGAGGTCGCGAAGCGTGATGTTGCGGCGTGCGCGGTTATCCAGGTCCTCCACATGCAGAGCTCAGAGTGGGTATCTTGAGTTTTTTCAGTGACGCCAGATCCGCCGGCGTCACTGGAGGATGTTTGTGAGCCCTTTCTGTGGTTGGGGGTCTTACCCGCTCCAGTAGTCCTGGAAGATTTCCCCTAGGTGCTGCTACTAGTGGGGCAATAACCTTGTTTTGGTTGTGGGGTCTCAAGGAGCAAAAATTCAAGCAGCCATTTACAGTCAAGCCACGCCTCTATTGATATCACTTTTTCCTATTGTTGTTTTCATACTATTATGCCACTCAGCCCGCATAGCCTAACTTGGAGATAGGTCTCTGCTTATATATATATATTTTTTTTTAAGTGCAGTTTCTCTTGATATTTTATGTTTCTCTTGCGTGCCTATTGTTCCTGGTAATGTTTATAGCATATGTATTTGCTACACTGTGAATGTACATCTGCACACAAAAAATAAAGAATATAAAAATTAAAAACAAGAAATGTGTGCATTTAAAATTTGCATTCAACCTTTCAGTCATAAGAATGTATTAAGCACTCCTTACAATCCTGGCTGTACAGGGAATAGGACAGTTTGAAAACTGCTTGCTCAGTATTCCTCCTTCAGAAAACTATGGGACTGCTACATTGTGGCGAGTTATTTTTTTGTCAATGAAATCTGTTTATGATGCATAAAAAGCTTTGGTAAATACATCCTGTAGGTCCTCCTTAAAGGGACACTATAGTCACCTGAACAACTTTAGCTTAATGAAGCAGTTTTGGTGTATAGAACATGCCCCTGCAGCCTCACTGCTCAATCCTCTGCCATTTAGGAGTTAAATCCCTTTGTTTATGAGCCCTAGTCACACCTCCCTGCATGTGACTTGCACAGCCTTCCATAAACACTTCCTGTAAAGAGAGCCCTATTTAGGCTTTCTTTATTGCAAGTTCTGTTTAATTAAGATTTTCTTATCCCCTGCTATGTTAATAGCTTGCTAGACCCTGCAAGAGCCTCCTGTATGTGATTAAAGTTCAATTTAGAGATTGAGATACAATTATTTAAGGTTAATTACATCTGTTTGAAAGTGAAACCAGTTTTTTTTTTCCATGCAGGCTCTGTCCATCATAGCCAGGGGAGGTGTGGGTAGGGCTGCATAAACAGAAACAAAGTGATTTAACTCCTAAATAGCAGTGAATTGAGCAGTGAAATTGCAGGGGAATGATCTATACACTAAAACTGCTTTATTTAACTAAAGTCATTTAGGTGACTATAGTGTTCCTTTAACCCCTTAAGGACACATGACATGTGTGACATGTCATGATTCCCTTTTATTCCAGAAGTTTGGTCCTTAAGGGGTTAAGGAACACTAGAGGGTCAGGTGTACAAATGTGTATTCCTGGCCTTATAATGTTAAAAAAAAAACATTAAGTGGTCAGCCTCCCTTTACCGCCTTAAATAAGTATAAAACCTACCTTTATTCCAGCGCAGCATTGGTCTGATGTCGCTGGCTCCACCCCAATCCTCTTCCTTGGGTGATATCATGAGAATTGACAATCTCAGACAATCCAATGCTATAACATAGAAAAGCATTGGGAGGCAGCGCTTTTCTCTGGAAAGGCAGTGTCTACATTAAAATGCCTGCAGGGACAAGCAGTGGACACCAGAACAAGTAAGCTGTAGTTGTCCTGGTGACTATAGTGTCCCTTTAAGGATCGAGGCAATTGCTCAACATCTGATACAAAACCAAACCTAGAATTTGTGTTTGCTTCAACTTAAAAGAACATTTTAGTGTTAGGAATACAAATCCATATTCCTGCCCCTACTCTTTTTCACCCAACCCTCCCCAGGTATATTAAAGTTTAAACAAAAATAAAGTTTTACTCACCTTTTTCCAGTGCCGAAGCTCCCTTGATATTGCTTACTTCTCCTCTGCTTACCTGGCCTCCTCTGTGACGGTTCAATCCAGTGCTCCTCATCGAGGAACATTAAGATCCTAATGTGCATGCGCAACACGCACATTCAAATTTCCCTATAGGAAAACATTTAAATCAATGATTTCCAATGCGTGGATTCTACATCACGCAGCCACGTTTTTTTTTCAGGCGGTGCAACCGAAGCACCTCTAATGGCTGTCATACTAATAGCCACTACATGTGGACATAAAGTGTCACCACCTCGGGTCTTTTCACAGACCGCTGATGGGGATCTGGTGGCCAGGTGAAGTTTATATACCTGAACCTCTTTCTTGCCGGTGCCACCATCCTTCCTGCCACTCATCCTGCCAATCAATAGAATTATGTTTAATTAAAACGTGCCCAGTCTTCTTTAAAAGGACATGGCAGGCACTGTAACGGCTTCATCTCATTGAAGTGGTTATAGTGTTTGGAGTGTCCTTACATTCAGTGTTAACCCCTTAAGGACACATGACATGTGTGGCATGTCATGATTCCTTTTTATTCCAGAAGTTTGGTCCTTAAGGGGTTAAACCATTTTTAATGTTTTAATGCTAAACAGTAGTCCCCAGCAGGCCACCCATTCTGTTCTGCTTGGGCATAAAGATGAAGCATTAGCCTGAGTGGGAATAGGCAGCTGTGATTGGAGTGTCAGCTGATCTATTTCAGCCTTTCACAGCGCCCATTGCTAGTATGTCTTTCTATGGCTAGAATGAAGTGTATTATGTCTGCCTTATCTGTCATACCTCCAGTAGGGGGCAGACTGTAAAACCAGGTACTATAACCAATTCAAATGAGGGGAAATGCTATAGTTCCAATAGTGTCCCTTTAAGAATTTATTTAAAAAAAACAAAAAAACAAAACAAAAGGGAGGTGTCATCAAACCTGTGTGTATTAAGTTGATTTATCTGGTAAAAAGATAGGCTACAATTTGTTTGCTGCAGTAACACACAAATAGGATTACTAACCTATTGTAAGAGAAGGATATGCGAAGATACAAATGCTTTGTGGATGTGGGCTTGGAAGATCTACTCACGTCAGTTACAATAAATGTAAGAAAATTCTTTCTGGTTAACAAAGTAACAGATATTATATAAAATGTGACTGTATATATTTATTGCTGTGTTGTATTCTGCTTGTAGTAAGAGATATGTGACTGTATTTCCGTTAGGTGGGGTATAGCATGTCACATCACTTTACAGAAGTATTCAATATACTCTCAATGGTAACAAAGTAAAATATGGCTATTGTAACTTTAATGTTGCCATTCAATCTTTGATGATACCTAACCTATTCATTTTTTTTTTTTTTTTTTTTTTTAATCAACTATTTTGGTCTAGGTGTTGCAATCTGGAATACAGTTTGGTGTTTTAGTAAACATTATCTTCATTGTATGTGCTCTTTGTAGGGTGTATCCATTTAGATCTGGTTAGCTTTGGGGGAAAAAAAACACCTTCATCTTTATTCGACTACATTTTGCATTTAGTTTTCGATCCATATTTATGATTTTTAAAGTGCACAGAAAAAAGGGAACTGGGAGACCTACCCAGAAGATGCATTCCTCAGCAGTAGTGCCGCTAAGACCAAAATATATTCAATTGCGCACACACACAAAAAAACAGACCCAAAACACGGTTTTATAAACGATCTGAACAAACAAATATGGGAATTGGTTACACTGCACAGCCATATTGTGTTAAGCACACCACTGCTGTAAGTCACAAACACCTTCTACGGCATTGTACAAAAAGCAGTGAATCACCATCTCTCTCTTTGATACCCTAATGTAAGCACAGTTGTTTATTTACCTTTTTATAGGTTTGACCTTTTCATAATCCTTATGGCTCTGATTGACTGATATATGCTTGTCCTTAAAGGACCACTAAAGTCCAAGCCACTTCAACTCAATGATATGGTCAGAGTGCAGTAGTCCTCTAGTTTGGAAACATGCAAAAAAAAAAGCCCTACTATTTACACTGCATATTTAAGTTCACTTCTAGCGGATATTATAGAGATGCTTCCAGGACAGTGATCGAATAAAACTTGTTCATGTCATATGGAAGCCCCCATAGGAAAGCATTGATTTAATGCTTTTCCTAAAGGGAATCATGGATGTGCACGGGGCACTTGCCGCGCATGCACATCAGGTCTGCAATGCTCCTCTAAGAAGAGCATTGGATTTTACCATTGTGGAGGATGCCATGACATTGCAGGTTTGTATTCCTAACACTATTGAATCTTTTTTAAAGTAACATGTATTTCTGGCTCTATAGTGTTAAAATAACAACTTGGGCCTCTCTCTTTGTAGTAAAAAGTTGCTTCCCCCCCTTCGCTGGTGTTGCCGCAGATGACCCCGCCTCACTCTATCTCCGTAACTGAGATCATCAAAATTGACAAAATGAGTGGGTGGCTATTGCGCATGCATGGCAAAATGTTACACCTAACCAATCAGCACCCCCTCATAGAGATGCATTGAATTAATGCATCTCTATGGGTAACGTTACTTTGTCTCCATGCAGAGTGTCTGTGGAGAATCCTGCGATCCAAAGATCGATGTCTGAATCCTACAATTGACGGCTGCTGGTATTGGACAAAAGTCAACCAATGACAAAGTACGGTAGTCCCTACTTTCTTTTATATCTTTCGTATGCATTGGAATTTTAGTGAAATGATAAAGCAGCACTGATCTGTTTTTCATAAAGCTTATATCTTTATAAAATACTGAAAAGCCACAAATATAACAAAAAGGGCCCCAATTTGTTCTTTGTGCTGCACACAGCACTTTAAATTACCACGGCGGAACTTTTTGGTTCAGCCACGGTCCCTGTGAATATGTAATTTCTGATATTACTGAGAATTCCCTATGATAGGGGGGAAACCCTGCGTGGCCTGAGCAGAATATGATGGGGTCTCCCTGCAGGGCGATCCCTGGCTGCAGAGGATTGTCATGTATTAGGTAATTTTAAGTTGCATTGCTACAGTGCCCCAAAATGTGGGACAGGCCCATCACATCTGACTTTTAACTGTAAAAACTGAAATAGTCAGGTCTCTTTTATATAGCATTCTAACTTAACGGGATAAAGATTGTTGATTTTAGCTGAACACAATATAGAGTTTAGTACAGGAGTCACATCACAAAAGACATTTAAAAAAACATTATTGGAAACATAGAAACATAGAATGTGACGGCAGATAAGAACCATTCGGCCCATCTAGTCTGCCCAATTTTCTAAATACTTCCATTAGTCCCTGGCCTTATCTTATAGTTAGGATAGCCTTATGCCTATCCCACGCATGCTTAAACTCCTTTACTGTGTTAACCTCTACCACTTCAGCTGGAAGGCTATTCTATGCATCCACTACCCTCTCAGTATAGTAATACTTCCTGATATTATTTTTAAACCTTTGTCCCTCTAATTTAAGACTATGTCCTCTTGTTGTGGTAGTTTTTCTTCTTTTAAATATAGTCTCCTCCTTTACTGTGTTGATTCCCTTTATGTATTTAAATGTTTCTATCATATCCCCCCTGTCCCATCTTTCCTCCAAGCTATACATGTTAAGATCCTTTAACCTTTCCTGGTAAGTTTTATCCTGCAATCCATGAACCAGTTTCATAGCCCTTCTCTGAACTCTCTCTAAGGTATCAATATCCTTCTGAAGATACGGTCTCCAGTACTGCGTACAATACTCCAAGTGAGGTCTCACCAGTGTTCTGTACAATGGCATGAGCACTTCCCACTTTCTACTGCTAATGCCTCTCCCTATACAACCAAGCATTCTGCTAGCATTTCCTGCTGCTCTATTACATTGTCTGCCTACCTTTAAGTCATCAGAAATAATCACCCCTAAATCCCTTTCCTCAGATGTTGAGGTTAGGACTCTATCAAATATTCTGTACTCTGCCCTTGGGTTTTTACGTCCAAGATGCATTATCTTGCACTTATCCACATTAAGTGTCAGTTGCCACAACTCTGACCATTTTTCTAGTTTACCTAAATCATTAGCCATTTGGCTTATCCCTCCTGGAACATCAACCCTGTTACATATCTTAGTATCATCAGCAAAACGACATACCTTACCATCAAGACCTTCTGCAATATTACTTATAAATTTTTTAAAGAGAATGGGTCAAAGTACAGATCCCTGAGGTACCCCACTGGTGACAAGCCCAAGCTTCGAATATACTCCATTGACTACAACCCTCTGTTGCCTGTCACTCAGCCACTGTCTTACCCATTCAACAATATTGGAATCCAAACTTAAATATTGCAGTTTATTGATAAGCCTTCAATGTGCAACAGTATCAAAAGCCTTACTGAAATCTAGGTAAGCAATGTCTACTGCACCACCCTGATCTATAATTTTAGTTACCAAATCAATAAGATTAGTTTGGCATGATCTCCCTGAAGTAAATCCATGTTGTCTCTGATCTTGAAATCCATGTGTTTTTAGATGTTCAACAATCCTATCCTACTGAAGTAAGGCTTACTGGCCTATAGTTGCCCGACTCCTCCCTATGACCTTTCTTGTGAATGGGCACAACATTCGCCAACTTCCAATCTTCTGGGACTACTCCTGTTATCAATGATTGGTTAAATAAATCTGTTAATGGTTTTGCTAGTACACCACTAAGCTCTTTTAATCGCTTTGGGTGTATTCCATCAGGTCCCATTGACTTATTTGTCTTTACTTTTGAGAGTTGAAATAGAACCTCTTCCTCTGTAAACTCACGTGTAATAAATGACTCATTTATCCTTTTTCTTAACTGAGGTCCCTTTCCTTCATTTTCATCTGTAAATACCGAACAAAAATATTCATTGAGGCAGTCAGCTAGACCTTTATCCTCTTCTACATACCTTCCTTCTTTTGGTTTTAATCTAACTAATCCTTGTTTTACTTTTCTTTTCTCATTTATGTATCTAAAAAAGGTTTTGTCCCCCTTTTTTACTGACTGTGCTATTTTCTCTTCTGTGTTTGATTTGGAAGCTCTTATAACTTGCTTAGCCTCTTTCTGCCTAATCTTATAGATCATTCTGTCTTCCTCACTCTGTTTTTTTTATAATTACTAAATGCTAACTTTTTGTTTTTTACTATTTTGGCCACATCTGCGGAGTACCACAGTGGCTTCTTGAATTTTTTGCTTTTACTGACAAGCCTAATGCAATTTTCTGTTGCCTTCAGTAGTGCAACTTTTAAATAATCCCATTTTTCTTGGACTCCATTTAAATTGCTCCAGTCTGATAATGACTCCTTTACACATATTCTAATTTTAGAAAAGTCTGTTTTTCTAAAGTCTAAAACTTTTGTTATTGTGTGGTGTGAGTCACTGTTCTTATATTAAACCACATTGACTGATGATCACTGGATCCTAAACTTTCACCTACAGTAATATCGGATACCAAATCTCCATTTGTTAACACTAAATCTAGTATGGCCTCTTTACGAGTTGGCTCCTCAATGACTTGTTTTAGAGACAATCCCAGTAGGGAGTTTAAAATATGTGTGCTCCTGGCACAATCAGCTATTTTGGTTTTCTAGTTCACATAAGGAAGATTAAAGTCACCCATGATTATAACTTCCCCCTTCATTGTCATTTTAGCTATTACAATAAAAAATGTATAATGAAATGTATGCATGTTTTCAGTTGGGGTATATCCACTAAACAGTGACTTTTATATTGTTTGTATTTGGGAAGTGGAAAAAAAACTGGATATAAATGATAAAGATGGATATTGCGGTTGAACGCTGTAACGGATCACCTGGCACCCCGACTTGGTACCTCCGTTAATGGATGCTCCTAGTGCTTCCTGAGGACTCCAAGCACTCTGGCAGACACCACCATCACCGAATCCGAGACCTTTAAATTCTCCCAAGCGTATGAATGCTGTAGACCATTGAATAGGAACCATACGAATAGGCTTGTACTCCTAGCAGTCAACTGGAACAGCATACATTAAATCCTTCCCCCAATAATGAGACGACACATAACTTTGAGGGTAAAACAGGAACTCTGGACTGGCTCATCCAGCCTGGCTTTTATTTCCAACTCACACATACAGGCTACACCCAGGGGGAGGCATAAAAGAACCAATGACATAGATGTTACCTCCCACACATCCCCTCCCCTTAGTGTGACACATAATCCCATTATTCATACAGTTTAAAACATAACTTTTACACAATATCTGTAACTTCAAAACCATACATCACATTCACATAAAAATACATATCCACAATCAATCCATTCAGGGGAACAACATGTTAAAAAATGGCATGAATCAGACCAGGGGTTCAAAAGTTAGTAATAGTATATTTTAAACCCCTGTCAGCATTCCAGGTTTACAGGGCCTTCTCTGTGCTGGAGAAGTAATTCAATTATCTCCCAGCACAGAGACAGACTCCATTAAGCACATGGGGACACAAAGACAGTAAAACACTTTAAAATACATAAATTCACCTATTACACATAACACACAGACATTTCACCTATCCCCAGATAGCTGGGATCTGCGCGCACAAAACTACCGAATAGCGCGCAGATCCTACTCACACAGTACAATTGCCATGGAGCTAAAGTCTTTCCCATAGTCTTTCATTATATGAATAGGCTCCATGGTATAGCTATCTGGGGTATCACATTCCCATAAAGTCTGGTCCATAGTCCAAAGGCAAGAGGCGGGCAATCAGCCCCCTCCAAGGACACGTGGCGAGGTCGGTTTCGCCACAATCCCAAAAAGTCCCAATATGTCCATCGATGATTTTAAAAGGGCCAGTAGCAGCAATATAAAGTACAATATGCCCCAAATAACCCAGGGGCCATAGTCAGCAGGTAGGAGGCTAGCAAACAGGCTTCTCCAGGGCCCAGTGGCGAGGTTGGTTTCGCCACAAACGCATACCTAGCAAAAATGCCAGTTGCTCGTGTTCTTAAAGGGTTACTCTGACCTCCATTACCACTTATGTTTTTAGAAGTGATCATGGTGGTTGCCCCATCTGTATGTTCAATGTTTCTGCTAGAAAACCCTGTTCATACAGAAATATATCTAGTCAGACCCCTGGCACATGTGACTTAGGCAGTCCAAAATCCTCACATCAATGTTGTGTATTTATTGATTACGCAGGATGTCTCCATGTTTCACTGTGAATCTTTCTATATAAAATTTATAGTAGAAGACACTAATGTGGTTCTAATTTCATGGTAAGACAATACTATCTCGCATTCTAACTGCCCTTTTATTGAAGCCTGCCTGAATAACAAGGGGGAGGAATGGATGCTGATACTATGGGCCCCTGCCCTCAGCCTGTTTCTGATTTACCTGTGCTGTGCACTAGAGCCCTGGTTCTTATTGCTTAGATCTAAGTCAGCCTTTTCCTGTGCTTTCCCCGTCCAGGGAAATCTTCTAATCATCCCAAGCCATCGATAAAAGCAGCAATCTTTTATCACTCTGTGCTGTTATTGGCTACGTGTGCGTGGTAGTAGCCTAGCACCAATCTCCTTAGAGATACTGTTATTTCTCTAATGCTTCTCATTTCTAGGCAGCTTCACCTTGTATCTAAGGAGTTCTCTTTAAAGGAGAACTATCACTTCTATGGAATTTACACCACAGAAAATCACCCGTGTTAACGTGTTTTTTTAACTTTATTTATTTAAAATATATATATATATATATATATATATATATATATATATATATATATATATTTTACATGGAGCTGCTCAATGTTCATTATAAATTTTATATTAAAGTTTTTTTTTTTTTTTTTATTACATCATAATCCAATTCAGACAAGGTGAAGACTGGGCAAATATTATACACCGAGAGGAGAAATAGAAACACTGGGGTATAATTGTGTGTTCAGAAAAATAATGGTTAAGTTCTGTCATTATTTTGAGTGTATTTTTTAAAGTGATCTAAATGTGATGTTTTCAAAATCTGCCAGTTTTTTTGCAGAAATATACTTTTCAGAAGAACACCAAATTTAAAATGGAGCTAAAAAAAATAAAAAAATAAATTAGTGAAACAAACTTTTCAGTTCCAAAAATTGGTGGAAGGATTTACAAAATCTTTGTATCCCTGAAATATAGAACATGCACTAAAAGGACAGTTTCAGGGTTACACCAAGCATCATAACCCTGTAGTGCTTATGTGATGATGCCGGGAGTATCCTCTTGCTTTTCCCTGGTAGTGGGGGGGGGGAGAAACAGTTTTTACAATGGTTTGCCTTTTTACCTGGGTCCCACCGAGCATGGAGTCTCCTGTCCTTCTGGCTGTAGAGTTGAAGCTAAGATGGAGGCACGCATTTGCAAGATGAAATCACTGTAGACTTTTTATTACAAATACTTATTTATTAAATATAGGTATACATGAGCATACTATTAAAAATCCAGGAAAGTGACCGTTTCCCTTTTCAATGACTAGATGCTGCGATACTTTATATAATATTTGTATAAAGGAGATCTGTACACACACACCCTTATGGACAATTCTATGGCTCGGAAGTGTGTATTGGGATTTTCACACCTCCTAAATGTATGAAAGATCCTGCCAATAACAGAAATGGCTTTCAATATTTCATGTTGGCTCGAGGCAGCAAATAGATTGTTTCTTTTCCAAGATTAAGCAGCCTCTTCTGCTCCACGCAGTGTGGAATACCATTCCTGTCTGGTTGATAAGCTATGGGAGTTGCAGTCTGTGCAGTGTGACTGCCAGAAGTTCTAAAGCATTCATTCAGATAATGCTCGAGTCATGCTAATAAGTACTGCTTTGTTTGTAAAGCCATAACACACGCAATAAATGGCATTGAGATGGAGATGCATACATTAAGATAATTGAGTTTATTGATTTGCAAATGTCATGTGTCCATGGCATACATTTCTACGATTGCTGATTTAATATATAGACACTTGTAGCACCATAACCACTGCACCTAATTGTTAAGGTTCCGGGAGCCAACTCCATTTTCTGTCAGATTTGCTTTTGAGCAGTTTGATTAAAAATAAAATGGTGCTTTCTTTGGTAACCCAAGACTAAGGATTATGGAGCCGATATATTATTTTTTTGAGAGTGTGTGTGTGTGTGTGTGTGTGTGTGTATATACTTTATTTAAAAATATTTTTTTCATTATTTTTTCTTCTCTTCGGCTTTATCTGATTAATCTCAGGTATTAGCGGCCGCATGGGGAGTTGTGCTGTCTCTGCTCCCCAGCCCACGCGCGCTACTTAATAAGACCGGGACCGGACTATGAGGTCATATTTCTGCCCCGGTCTCATTAAGTAGCGCGCAGGGGCGAGGGGACAGAGACAGCACAGCTCCCCCTGCGGCCGCCAGCACACATAGCTGTCTGCCCTGCACAACCCCCTGGCCGGTCGCCCACTGGTAGCAATAATGTGTGTCAGTCTGTCGGTGTGTCTGTCATTGTGCGTTGGTTTAAAAATAGTGTTTTTGTTTTTGTTTTTGTTTTTGTTTTTTTCTTTTATTTCTTTTTTTTCTCCTACGCCGTGCTGGTCTTTCCTCGACTGGCTCTGCCTCTATGGCTGAGATCATCAAGCTTGATGATCTCAGCCAATCCAATGCTCTGCAAAACGCTACACCAATCCGCATCTCCTCAGAGAGATGCATTTAATCAATGTATCTCTATGGGGAAATTTTCAGCGCCTCCAGAGCATGGAGGCCCTGAATGTAGGTGCTGCACACTGTGCAGCACTGACACAGGAAGCACCTTAGTGACCGTCTGAGTGACTGTCACTATTGGTGTCACTAGGAGCAATGTGAACACGGCCTTTTCTCTGAAAAGTCAGTATTTACATTGAAAAGCCTGCAGGGACAGGCTATAGACACTAGAACCACTACATTAAGGTGTGTGTGCCTGCTAGTGAGTGAGTTTGTGTTTTTATTTCAGTGAGCTTATGTATATCAGTGAGATTGTTTGTTTGTTTGTTTGTTTGTTTGTTTGTTTGTTTGTCTATGAGGCTGTGTGTCAGTGAGATTGTCTGTGTCTGCATGTGAGTATGCTTACTGTATAATCAGGGCTAGTGATGTCGCGAACATAAAATTTTCGGTTCGCAAACGCGAACTTCCGCAAATGTTCGCGAACCGCCATAGACTTCAATGGGCAGGCACATTTTAAAACCCGCAGGGACTTTTTCTGGCCACAAAAGTGATGGAAAAGTTGTTTCAAGGGGACTAACACCTGGACTGTGGCATGCCAGAGGGGGATCCATGGCAAAACTCCCATGGAAAATTACACAGTTGATGCAGAGTCTGGTTTTAATCCATAAAGGGCAGAAATCACCTAACATTCCTAAATCACAATGGATATGGATTGACACCTGACATATGACCTATTGACACCTTGACACATGGATTGACACCTGTCCTCAGAGACCCTGATACACACTGACACAGAGCAGAATAGGGACTGTTCCCCCTACATAGGGTCACTTGGCGGATATGGATTGACACCTGTCCTCAGGGACCCTGATACACACTGACATAGAGCAGAATAGGGACTGTTCCTCCTACATAGGGTCACTTGGCAGATATGGATTGACACCTGTCCTCAGAGACCCTGATGCACACTGACACAGAGCAGAATAGGGAATATTCACTAAATGCCAAACATTGTTATACAGAGAAATATTCAGTAAATAAGCATAGGGTGGGGGGACCTACTGTCCTCCCCCCCCCCCCCGGCCCCCACCCCTGCACGGTGGGTGGGGGCCATAAATCACAATGGGGGGGACCTACTGTCCTCCCGCCCGCCCCCACCCGTGAGCGGTGGGTGGGGGCCATAAAAATAATGAGGGGGGGACCTACTGTATGATGTTGTATCGATCAGGTAGTGTAAGGGTTACGCCCGCTTCACAGTGACAGACCAAACTCCCCGTTTAACGCACCGCAAACAACCGCAAACAGTCCATTTGCACAACCGCAAACTCCCCGTTTGCACAAGGTTGGATACCAAGCTAGCCATGTCCCGTTCCTTGTCCTCACTGATGTCATTGAAGGTCTCTTCCTCCACCCAGCAATGTACAACACCAAGGGTCCCCGAAAGGTGACAACAAGCCCCCTGGGACGCCTGCTGTGTTTGGTCTTCCACCTCCTCAAAGCCACCTTCCTCCTCTGACTCCTCTTCTTCAGACTCCTCTCTCTGCGTTGCCTCTCTGTGTGTTAAGTAGTACTATTCTTATGGAGTATGGAGACCGGAGTGATGCTGTCATAAAGTGTCAATAAGGTGATATAAAGTTAAATGTATGACAGACACACAGCCACCCTTTCTCTTAGCTAGTTTCCAGAAATGCTGGATAGGTAGAGAAGGGCTATAAAGACTCAGAGAGGTCTAAGAAGAATCCTCTAAACTAGCCCTAATCTCCTTAAACACCTTCAAGCACCCCGGTCATACAAATATTCATTAACGGCTTTTTCTTGTTGGAGCAGGCAGTCGAACATCAGGAGTGTTGAATTCCAACGTGTCGGGCTGTCACAAATCAAGCGCCTCACTGGCATGTTGTTTCGCCGCTGGATATCTGCAAAGTGTGCCATGGGCGTGTAGGAACGCCTGAAATGGCCACACACCTTCCTGGCCTGCTTCAGGACGTCCTGTAAGCCTGTGTACATATGCACAAAGCGTTGTACGATCGGATTACACACATGTGCCATGCACGGCACATGTGTCAACTTGCCCAACTGCAATGCCGCCAACAAATTTGTTCCATTGTCACAAACCACTTTGCCGATCTCCAGTTGCTGCGTAGTCAGCCACTTTTCCACCTGTGCGTTCAGGGCGGACAGGAGTGCTTCTCCGGTGTGACTCTCTGCTTTCAAGCAAGTCAAACCCAAGACGGCGTGACACTGCCGTATCCGGGATGTGGAATAGTACCTGGGGGGGTGCCGTTGATGTGGAGCAAGATGCAGCAGCAGAAGAGGACTCAGCCGAGGAGGTTATGGAAGAGGATGGAGTAGGAGGAGTAGAGGAGGTGGCAGCAGGCCTGCCTGCAAGTCGTGGCGGTGTCACCAACTCCTCTGCAGAGCTACGCATTCCATGCTTGGCAGCCGTCAGCAGGTTTACCCAATGCGCAGTGTAGGTGATAAACCTGCCCTGACCATGCTTTGCAGACCAGGTATCAGTGGTCAGATGGACCCTTGCCCCAACACTGTGTGCCAGACATGCCATTACTTCCTTTTGCACAATCGAGTACAGGTTGGGGATTGCCTTTTGTGAAAAGAAACTTCGTCCGGGTACCTCCCACTGCGGTGTCCCAATAGATAAAAAAATTTTGAACGCCTCAGACTCCACCAGCTTGTATGGTAAAAGCTCATAGTTCAGACAAGCCAGCTGTCAGACGCCGGGCAAGGGGGTGACTTTCTGACATTGGCTTCTTACGCTCAAACATGTCCTTGACAGACACCACAGGTTGCAAATGGCATCGCTGTTGTCAGAGGCAGACACACAAAAAAAATTCCACACTGCTGAACTCTGCAATTACAGCATTCTGGTGGTGGACACCGCATGTGTTGATTGGCGTGCTGTCGGGCTGACACTGGGTGCCGATGCATGCTGTCTGACTGTGTCACTAGCTCCTTGCGACGACCTACCCCTGCTTCCAACTCGTCTTCTCCTCCTCTCTGTCTCTCCATCTGAACTTTCGCCCTGTTCTTCTTCTTGCCGAGCGGGCACCCACGTGACATCCATGGACGCATCGTCATCATCAACCGCTTCACTTGTATCTGACAACTCAGCAAAGGAAGCCGCAGCGGGTACAACATCATCATCATCATCAAACCGTACGTCCATGTGTGTAATGCTGCCTGCCTGAGACATATCCCTGTTATCTACATCCTCTGGCAATAATGGTTGCGCATCACTCATTTCTTCAAACGGATGTATAAATAACCCCTTGACATACCAAGTGAAGCGGCTGTGGTGCTAGTGTTGGTGGCGGCAGGTGGGTGAGTGGTATCTTGAGAGGTGCCCGAAGCTAAGCTGGAGGAGGATGGTGCGTCAAGGTTCCGAGCGGAAGCTGTAGAAGATTGGGTGTCCTGTGTTAGCCAGTCAACTATGTCCTCAGAACTTTTCGAGTTCAGGGTACGTGGCCTCTGAAAACTGGGTATTATTCTAGGGCAAAAGGGAATCACCGCACCACGACCACGACGGCCCCTGCGGGGTGGCCTGCCTCTGCCTGTCATTAGTTTTTGGATTAGTGGTACTATGCGTGCAAGCTACTGTGAGACTAGATATGAGTGGCACTGTGCAGTGGCAGAGGTTGGCAGAGTACACGCTCTAGGCCTGACACACCCGCTTGAAGACAACTAACTGCTATTCAATCTATTGCGACACCAGATAAGAGTGGCACTGGCAGAGGTTGGCAGAGTAGACGCTGTAGGCCTGACACACACTTATGAAGGACACTGACTGCTATTATATTACAGTCAAAAACTTTTTTTGTTTTTAAATGCAAGCTATTGTGACACCATATATGAGTGGCACTGGCAGAGGTTGGCAGAGTAGACACAGTAGGCCTGACACACACGCTTGAAGACAACTAACTGCTATTCAAACTATAACAGTGAAAAACATTTTTTTGTTTTTAAATGCAAGCTATTGTGACAACAGATATGAGTGGTGGCACTGGGCAAGTGGGCACAGTATCCACTGTGAGCCTGACACAGTTGCTGGCAGGCAGGCAACTGCAATTAGATTACACAGGAAAAAAAAGCAGACTGATGTTCTAGTCTTAAAAAGGGCTTTTTGGGGTGCTGTCCTTACAGCAGAGATCAGATGAGTCCTTCAGGACTGTAGTGGACACTGAATACACTAGCCTAGCTATCCATTTCCCTATCAAATCAGCAGCAGCTACACTTTCCCTCCTCTCACTAAGAATGCAGCTTCAGAATGAATCTAAAATGGATGCTGTACAGGAGGTGGGAGGGTCTGGAAGGGAGGGTCTGCTGCTGATTGGCTGGAATGTGTCTGCTGACTGTGAGGCACAGGGTAAAAGTTTACTCCATGATGACGAATAGGGGGCGGATCGAACCGCGCATATGTTCGCCCGCCGTGGCGAACGCGAACACGCTGTATTCGCCAGGAACTATTCACCAGCGAACCGTTCGGTACATCACTAATCCGGGCCGGCTTTAGGCTCTCTGTGTGAAAAATCTTCACAGCGCCCCCTCCCTCATCCCCTGTCATCCATGTATGATGTAATGTTTGTTTTGTCTGTGTATGTGATAGTAGGTGTGATGACTGTGTGTGATATGTATGCTATGTGTTGGCTGTGTGTGATATTTGTAATGGCTGTATTAACAGTGTGTGATATGCATGTATTGGTTGTATGTGATCTTTGTGCTGGGTTTATTGGCTGTGTGTGATGGTTATTTAATTCGGATAAAAACATGCATTTAAGCCTGTGTGAATGCAGGTGTATATTTTTGCAGAGTCATGTGCACACAGTCAGATGCACACAGTTATACATATACACTGTCAAATCCACTAAATACACACAGTTACAGGCAGTCACATACACAGGATCAGGCAGAAACACACAGGTACAGGCAGTAACACACATACACAGTTACAGGTAGATAAACACACACACACACACACAGTCAGACGGCCATACACACACAGGAAGACATCCACACACACAGAGGCAGGCAGACAGACAAACAAACACACACACACACACACACACACACACAGGCAGACAGTCATACACACACACACACGCGCAGACAGTCATATACGCACATACACACACAGGCAGACAGTCATATAAACACACACACGCACAGGCAGACAGTCATGCAGACAGACACACACACACACACACACACAGTCAGACGGCCATACACACACAGGAAGACATCCACACACACACAGAGGCAGGCAGTCACACACAGGCAGACAGCCAAACAAACACACAGGCAGACAGCCAAACAAACACACAGGCAGACAGCCAAACAAACACACAGGCAGACAGCCAAACAAACACACAGGCAGACAGCCAAACAAACACACAGGCAGACAGCCAAACAAACACACAGGCAGACAGCCAAACAAACACACAGGCAGACAGCCAAACAAACACACAGGCAGACAGCCAAACAAACACACAGGCAGACAGCCAAACAAACACACAGGCAGACAGCCAAACAAACACACAGGCAGACAGCCAAACAAACACACAGGCAGACAGCCAAACAAACACACAGGCAGACAGCCAAACAAACACACAGGCAGACAGCCAAACAAACACACAGGCAGACAGCCAAACAAACACACAGGCAGACAGCCAAACAAACACACAGGCAGACAGCCAAACAAACACACAGGCAGACAGCCAAACAAACACACAGGCAGACAGCCAAACAAACACACAGGCAGACAGCCAAACAAACACACAGGCAGACAGCCAAACAAACACACAGGCAGACAGCCAAACAAACACACAGGCAGACAGCCAAACAAACACACAGGCAGACAGCCAAACAAACACACAGGCAGACAGCCAAACAAACACACAGGCAGACAGCCAAACAAACACACAGGCAGACAGCCAAACAAACACACAGGCAGACAGCCAAACAAACACACAGGCAGACAGCCAAACAAACACACAGGCAGACAGCCAAACAAACACACAGGCAGACAGCCAAACAAACACACAGGCAGACAGCCAAACAAACACACAGGCAGACAGCCAAACAAACACACAGGCAGACAGCCAAACAAACACACAGGCAGACAGCCAAACAAACACACAGGCAGACAGCCAAACAAACACACAGGCAGACAGCCAAACAAACACACAGGCAGACAGCCAAACAAACACACAGGCAGACAGCCAAACAAACACACAGGCAGACAGCCAAACAAACACACAGGCAGACAGCCAAACAAACACACAGGCAGACAGCCAAACAAACACACAGGCAGACAGCCAAACAAACACACAGGCAGACAGCCAAACAAACACACAGGCAGACAGCCAAACAAACACACAGGCAGACAGCCAAACAAACACACAGGCAGACAGCCAAACAAACACACAGGCAGACAGCCAAACAAACACACAGGCAGACAGCCAAACAAACACACCGGCAGACAGCCAAACAAGCACAGGCAGTCATGCAGACAGACACACACACACAGTCAGACGGCCATACACACACAGGAAGACATCCACACACACAGAGGCAGGCAGTCACACACAAAGCAGACAGCCAAACAAACACAGGCAGACAGCCAAACAAACACACACACACACACACAGGCAGACAGTCATACACACACACACACACACACACAGGCAGGCACTCACACAGTTACCTGTGGAGGCAGTGCAGCTCCTGGAGACTGTTTGGTGGGGAAGCAGGGACTCCTTCCTGCTTCCCCTGCAGCAGTTACACGGCACTTTTAGCCCCCTGCTCCATGGCGCCCAGTGCGGCCGCACAGCTCCCACACCTCTAAGGCCGGCCCTGTGTATAATTAAATGTTTTTACTCTGTAAGGACCAATATTTTTATATTAGAAAAAGCTATTTATTTTTGAGATCTATCTATATCTCAATCATCTGGAGTGGCAAGACATAGTCTTACATATTACATGCGACAATATATGGCGTAATGACTTATAGGGCTGGTGTGTGTATGTGTGTATATGTATGTATATACCAAATCTGCATTGATGTGACAACCGCAAAGGATTCTGGGTGGGCATATGCAAATTAGTTTAACAAAGAATCACATTTTTCCCTCATTCCATTTTAAACATGGATTCCTTTTAATCTGTGTTTGCAGTGTATATAACGGCTTGGAACACAATTTAGGAAAATATGCAAAACCAGTGAACCACTCATGGACAGCTGGTTTTGCATCTTTTCCTAAATTGGCTAAGCAAGGGCCAGACTGACATACTGGGACCTCTTTTACGTGTGTCTGACCTGTGAGAGCAGAGCATGGGGTTATAATAGCCCCAACCCTAAGATCTACACAAAACCAATAGACCTGTATCAGTGACAGTCAGACCACGGACCATCAGGATTTAGGAAGCAGGGAATGGGAGACTCTTCTACACCTCAGCTGTTATGGATTTGCCCCTCTTTATCTCCACCATGTATCACACTGGTGAGCCTCCCCCAGAGAGGAACAAATAAGACTTGTTGTAGATGTCATGGAACACATTTATTGTGCTCCGCGAACATAATGGGAAGTTTTGTGTGGTGGCTGAAAATCATGGTATTTCTAGTCCAAGGATTGCTCTTCTTATGCTTAACCAGCTTTATAGGAACATCATGACTGTCTATCATGGGAATTGTGGTTTAGAGTTGAGATCTGTCCCTCCTACCAGCCACCATCATGATAACATTTTATTTGGAGTTGTTGTCCTCACTTTTGTCACTATTATGTACAACCTATTGGTGGCAGACTGTATGCTGTGAATAGCTGGTATGTTGTATGGTGTGGCCAGAAGACTACATGGTTGTAATAACAATACAACTCGCAGTAAAGTTTTTTTAAACTGCAGTAAATGTGTTGGTATATTGGGTGATTGTAAACGAAATACTTTATCTATGCACTTTGCTTATTCTTTTTGCATAAGCATAGATATTAATTGCCAATGAAGTAATGTTCCTATAATGCCCTCCAATTGCCAGACCTTGCCACACTCTCCAAAGCAAAAGTATTACTCGTTGGCCATATGAAATGTTGGGAGGCGTAAATTACAAGTACTTTATCACTATGTGTGGTTGTCGGAATGTATGCTGGTGGTAGTTATTCTACCCAACAGTTTGTGCCTGATAGACTACTGTACCTCCATCTGTATATGGCAGATCATGTCCTGATAGTTTGTATACTGTACTATGTATGGCTGGCAGACTCTATGCTGAGAGTAAATATTTTATTGCACTGTCTATTACGAGTAGGCTGAATGTTGCTGGTAATAACTACTGTGCCATTATGTGGCTACCAACACCATATGGACAAAGTTATTGAGATACCTGACCATTATGCCAACAGGGATTTTTATGACCTCACTCTAAAAACATAGACCATAATATATAGTTGGTCCCTCTACCTCTCCCACCTCCCATTGCAGCTATAACAGACAGGGCCGCCATCAGGGGGTGACAACCATGACGGTTGTCACGGGCCCGGCGGCCCTGGGGGGCCCGGACTGCTCAGGCAGTCCTGGGCCCCACTTTCCCTCCCTGCACACATAGATAGCGAATATCGCTATCTATGTGTGCAGCCGCAGGCCCCCGGCTCCCTGTTACCACAGAGGGGGCCCAGGCAGCACACAGCCTCTTCTCTTCTCGTCTCTGCTAATAACTCTCGCGAGACCCGGTTGCCATGGCAACGCTCCGCGGGTCTCGCGAGAGTTATTGGAGGAGAGAAGAGGAGAAGCTGTGTGCTGCCTGGGCCCCCTCTGCTGTAACAGGGAACCCGGGGGGCCCCACCATGCCACCGGACCACCGGACCCTAGACACAGGTAAGCAGGGAGGGGGGAGAAACAATTTAATTTTTTTTTTTTATTATTATTTTTTTAAATTATGTTAAAATGCCCCCCCTCCCCCTCACCCCAGATTGCACACTTACACACACACACACACTACATACACTGACACAACACACACACACTATATACACTAACACAACACACACTACATACACTAACACAACGCATACACTGGCACAACACACACACTACATACACTGGCACAACACACACTATATACACTAACACAACACACACACACTACATACACTGGCACAACACACACACTGCATACACTGGCACAACACACACACTGCATATACTGACACAACACACACACTGCATACACTGACACAACACACACACTGCATACACTGACACAACACTGACACAACACACACTGCATACACTGACACAACACACACTGCATACACTAATACAACACACACTGCATACACTAACACACACACTGCATACACTTAACACAACATACATACTGCATACACTAACACAACACACACACTGCATACACTAATACAACACACACACACACAGCATACACTAACCCACACAGTGCATACACTAATACAATACACACACTGCATTCACTAATACAACATGCACTCTGCATACACTACACACTAACACACTCACTGCATCCACTATACTGACACACACTCTGCATTCGCTACACATGAACACACTCTGCATTCGCTACACATGAACACACTCTGCATTCACTACACTAACACACACTCTGCATCCACTACACACTAACACACTCTCTGCATTCACTACACATTAACACTCTGCATTCACTACACTAACACACACTCTGCATCCGCTACACACTAACACACTCTCTGCATTCACTATACATTAACACACTCTCTGCATTCACTACACTAACACACTTTCTGCATTCACTACACTAACGCACACTCTGCATCCGCTACACACTAACACACACTCTGCATCCGCTACACACTAACACACACTCTGCATCCGCTACACACTAACACTCTGCATTCACTACACTAACACACACTCTGCATCCGCTACACATTAACACTCTGCGTTCACTACACTAACACACACTCTGCATCCGCTACACACTAACACACTCTCTGCATTCACTACACATTAACACACTCTCTGTATTCACTACACATTAACACACTTTCTGCATTCACTACACTAACACACTCTCTGCATTCACTACACTAACACACTCTCTGCATCCGCTACACATTAACACACTCTCTGCATTCACTACACATTAACGCACTTTCTGCATTCACTACACTAACACACTCTCTGCATTTACTACACATTAACGCACTCTCTGCATTCACTACACATTAACACACACTCTGCATTCACTACAAATTTTCACACACACTACATTCATTACACTGACACACTCTGCATTCACTACACCATAACACACACTCTGCATTCACTACACTATGCACACACTCTGCATTCACTACCCTATGCACACACTCTGCATTCACTACACTATGCACACACTCTGCATTCACTACACTATGCACACACTCTGCATTCACTACACTAACATACACTCTGCATTCACTACACTAACATACACTCTGCATCAACTGTACACACAGCATCCACTACACAAACATCCTGTATTCACAGTACACACACTACATCCACC
This sequence comes from Pelobates fuscus, assembly GCF_036172605.1. NCBI lineage: Eukaryota > Metazoa > Chordata > Amphibia > Anura > Pelobatidae > Pelobates > Pelobates fuscus. The sequence continues at coordinate 64,222,624 of NC_086323.1, read as the reverse complement.
ACAAATTGAAACACTCTGCATTCACTATACACAGACACTGCGTCTAATACACACACTACATCCACTACAGACACTGCATCCACTAAACACATTTCATCTAGTACATACAAACACTACATCCACTACACAAACACACACTACATCACTGTACACACACTACATCCACTACTCAAACACACTCTGCGTTCACTGTACACACTGCATCCGCTACACAAACACACACTCTGCATTCACTGCACAAACAGTATCTAATACACACAAACACTACATCCATTACACACATTCTAATTCACTTCCACTATACACACCACATTCAGTCCCGCATCATTGTCAGCGGACTAGGTAGGGCGTGGGCGGGCCCGGGAGGGAGGGGGCGGAGGGGGGGCCCAGACCTTGTGCTTTGTCAGGGGCCCCAAAATGTCTGATGGCAGCCCTGATAACAGATTCCCCTCTTTTGTGAAGGTTTTCCACAAGAGTTTGGAGTGTTTCTGTGGCAATATTTGCCCATTCATCTAGTAGAGCATTTGTGAGGTTAGGCACTGATGTTGGGTGGAAAGGCCTGACTTGCAATCTCTGTTCCATTTATTCCCAGAGGTGTTTGATGGGGTTGAGGTCTGGGCTCTGTGTATGCCAGTCAAGTTTTTCGACACCAGACTCCACAAACCGTCATGCTAGAATAAAAAAGGCCTTCCCACAACTGTTCCCACAACTGTTCCCGCAGAGCATTGTCCAAAATGAAGTGGTATGTTGAAGCACTTTTCACTTCACTTGAAGTAAACCCCAACTGCCCCATACAATTATCCCTCCTCCACCAAACTTTACACTTTCAACAATGCTGTCAGGCAGGTAATGTTCTCCTGGCATCTGCCAAACCGACTCCCCCCTCAAACTGCCATACAGTGAATACTCCACAGAACATGTTTCCACTGCTCCAGAGTCCAGTGGCAGTGTGCTTTACACCAGTGTTTCCCAACCCAGTCCTCAAGGCACACCTACCAGTCCAGGATTTAAGGATTACCCAGTTTTGCCTAAGGTGTTTTTAGAAAAAAAAGAAAAAACACCTTAGACAAAACCTGGACTGGTAGGTGTGCCTTGAGGACTGGGTTGGGAAACACTGCTTTACACCACTCGAACTGACACTTCACATTGTACTTGGTGATGTGAGGCTTGCATGGACCTGCTTAGCCATGGAAACCCACCCCATAAAACTTCTGCCACACAGTGTTTGTATTGATATTAATGTCAGTGAAAGTTTAGAACTGTTAAAGGAACACTATAGTCACCTAAATTACTTTAACTAAATAAAGTAGTTTTAGTGTATAGATCATTCCCCTGCAATTTCACTGTCATTTAGGAGTTAAATCACTTTGTTTCTGTTTATGCAGCCCTAGCCACACCTCCCCTGGCTATGATTGACAGAGCCTGCATGAAAAAAAAAACTGGTTTCACTTTCAAACAGATGTAATTTACCTTAAATAATTGTATCTCAATCTCTAAATTGAGCTTTAATCACATACAGGAGGCTCTTGTAGGGTCTAGCAAGCTATTAACATAGCAGGGGATAAGAAAATCTTAATTAAACAGAACTTGCAATAAAAGCCTAAATAGGGCTCTTTACAGGAAGTGTTTATGGAAGGCTGTGCAAGTCACATGCAGGGAGGTGTGACTAGGGTTCATATACAAAGGGATTTAACTCCTAAATGGCAGAGGATTGAGCAGTGAGGCTGCAGGGGCCTTTCCTATACACCAAAACTGCTTCATTAAAGTTTTTCAGGTGACTATAGTGTCCCTTTAAGCTATGGAATCAGCAGAGCATTGTGGACTTGCCCCTCAGCACTCCGTGACCCTGCTCTTTATATGGTCTAATGCTTTGTGGCTGAGTTGCTGCTGTTATTAAACACTTCCACTTAAAGTTAACTGTGTATTATGTAGCAGGGATGAAATGTCACAAACTAACTAATTGCAAAAATGGCATCCTGTCACAGTCCTACTCTTCAATTGAGTCAATGCTTTTTTTTATGGGGAAGGCCTAATGCGTGTAGAACTCATCGCACATGCGCCATCGGTTCCTGGATTGTGGAGGGGAGGAGCGCGGAAGCGCCTCTCGCGGCTGTCAATGAGACAGCCACTAGAGGCTGGATTAACCCATATGTAAACATAGCCGTTTCTCTGAAACTATGTTTACTGCAAAAAGGGTTAAACCTAGCTGGACCTGGCACCCAGACCACTTCATTAAGCTGAAGTGGTCTGGGTGCCTATAGTGGTCCTTTAATTAAATTTTCAAATTTGTTGTGGACATTTTTTTTTTTTCCTCTTACAGTACCTGTATGCTTTTGTACTATTCCGGCCACCATTCTGTCCCATAAGACGTGACGTCATAATTGCATTTCTCATTCGCCAATCACTGCATAGAGCGCGATATTTAAACCTGTGCTAACAGGGATACTGTTCCGCTTTGAAGAGCCGCTTACCGGCGAAACATGCGTCAGGGTTCATTTTGTCAGATACCTACAGCCTCCTACATTGATATTACTTCCACCAATGTTGCTGATATTATCTGGATAACTTTTTCTTCAATGTTATTCGGCTGTTGGAGTTTTCGGCATATCTGTCTCCTGATGCTGTATTAGACTGAGACCCATCACAGTATTCAATAGTGCTCTTATACTATTGCGGGAGGCTGAGTTATCTTTTAGGCAGTTAGACTAGTCATTTCATTTGATAGGTGCCCTTTGAAATCAGAGTTACCTTATCTACTCCAGACTAATCTCTTGTGTTTTTTTTTATCGTTAACCATTTAGTTCAGTAATTTCTTTCCAACACCTTTTATTTAGGTAGCACTATTAGAATCATTTCTCTACAATCTAAGATTTTGTACATATCGCTGCAGCAGTTATTAGGTAGGTGTGTGTGTGTGTGTGTATATGTATGTGTGTGTGTGTGTGTGTGTGTGTATATATATATATATATATATATATATATATATATATTTGTGTACGGGATTATGGAAGGGGCGCACATTAAACTGTGTGTAATTTTAATATATGAAAGTCGGTTGAGGTGTGCCGAAACCGACGTGAGGTTAGGCCTGCAAAAGAGGGCCAAAAAGTGTGTGACATTTATTAAACATAACAAATCATTTAGACATATTATAGAAAGCGAGCCTGATTTCTTTCTGGATTTGGAATGAACCGGTTGTATGCCGAGGACTTCCAGCGACCCATCTTCTCTACAAGATGAGTTGGAACTGGATGACTTGAGGCTGCTGTGGCGGCCCTAACACGGAATGAATGTACCGAGAAGGAACTTCGGATTGAGGCCAAGACTAACAAACAAGGAGTGAATGTATAGCATGAACTGTTTGAGAGATGTGGCAAAATTGTACGAGCAACCATTATAATCGGAACGCATTTAGCAACTTGAACCACATACAATACTTACACATATCGTAAGCCGTAGAGTACGTTTGCTTAGTATTAGTGGACAAATCTTACCTGCATAGACTCTAACTACAGGCATGATTGATACCATTTTTGACCTGCAGAGGAAATCTGGACTGCGTGTTCTTTATCTCAACCGTTACGTTTAAGCAAGGTCCGACTTCAGGACTTCGGAAGTGGCTAAAGCGGAGGAAACTGCAGGGGAACTTGAGACGTCAGGGTTAGTGTTTATTAAAGATAATACGATACCTGGAGCTAGTTCTTGTAGCGTGCTGTGAGGAGGAAGGAAACGTAATAGGTTTAAATTATGCAAACCTCAGAAGCTCATTGAGCTTTCTCGTGTAGTAGAGCTGCTAGCTAGTGGGAACCAATAGGTGAAGATAAGGACTATCCCGTAAGAGTTGAGGCCGTGCCAGTAGCCCTGTGTTTGAGAGAAGCCCTACCTACGATTTAGGCCATGTGGACTTGTACCATCTAAGCGCGGCAGGGTATTAACCTCTTGTGGAAAAGCGTTAACCTGACCGAACACGTGCGATTACCTGCATTAAACCATAGCGAAAAAGGACTGTAACAGGCGCCTGAAGAAACTGCCGTGACGTGAATCGAAGAATAGAATGCAAAGCCGTGACCCACCGTAGGGAAATGTTTGCACGAGAGAGGAATCTGAAGAGGAGCTTTGACAAAATTTGAAGACGATATGTGTTCGTATAGCAAGTACCCTATGGCAGTCACTTGGTAGGCATGAGATCGTGAAAGATTGTACAACAGGATGCATAAGGTGTTATGCCTGAAATTAAAACATCCAGCATGACCGAAAGTAACTCCTGATGGACTACTTAAGCCTACATAAAGAGAAGCGTGAACAACGACAAATGCGTGACAAATGAATTGACTGCGCATGGAGGACCCTGTGAATGTCAGGCGTGCAGACAAGTCCCTAAATTAGTAGATTAAGGATTCGAATGGTATTTGTTTGGCCAAAAATGGAGGCGGAGTGATGCCTCGATGTTCGATAAGAAACAAGTGGGAATACCGTTCACCCGGTCCCATCAGATCGTTAAAGCTTATCCTGCATTGCTTGTGTAAGCGACACCGACGTGAAAATTGAGTGATAGAATGAATCGATAAACGGTAATCTAGAACTCAATGTACCAAAGTGCCCCCAAAACGTCGCGAAGAAATAAACGGTAAATCCGTAATACATGAGACCGGAAGCAGTCACTGTGCGTCGCGTCAGCGTCTGGAGGACCTGACGATGGTCCAATACGAGGCCAAATCTGTACAACGTGCAATGTGGAGGGCAACGTGAGACCCAGCATACCAATTCGACTGAATATAAGTAAGAAATGCCTGAAACAAGTTGTTGAAGGAACCGCTGGACTTGGAGTCTCCTAGCTTGGTCTGGGCACGTAGTGTACGCGGTACCTAAGGATCGCCAGTGAGCGACAGGTTGGGGTAACATATATATGTATATACCTATGTATAGGTATCCCCGAACTGCTAGCACTAAGCATCTAGCAGACCCATTGCCCGTAAGAGATAACGCCGTGAAAGCACCGGAGTAGCAGAGTACGATAGTTCTGAAATACTGATTTGCATCAATGTAGGAGTATGTAACGCACGATCGAAACCAAGGCGGGAAATAAGGCGCTATGATACCTGAAGCGGGTATGGGATCTAAAACATAGCGACTATGCTTGACGGGTCTGGGGTGTGCCGCCCCACCCCCCAGTTTACTAGGAGCGCGAGCGTGAGTGTGTGTGTGCGCTGGCCGACTAGCTAGTGCCGCCATGCGGCGAAACGATTACACTAGGTTGGTGACAGGTGAGGCCCTGCTAGTTGCCAAGCGGCGTGAGAGGCTCTATCTATGCGTTAGGGCGAGGGGGTAGCGTGGCCACTGAATGAGGTGGCGGGGTGTCGGCCTCTCGGTGACAGTTAAACATAAGATAGAATGGGAGTGATGGATGAGGCCCTCTCTATGCCACAATGCGAGGCGACTAGCTATGATTTGGCCCGAGGGGAGTAGTACCTCCGAGTATGAGGATGGAAGTTGGCCTCGCGGGACCACTAACCTATGGCGAAGAAGCCGGGGAGAATAACAACTAGTGGACACCTAGGAACCTAACAGCCAGCAGTTGCTAACTAAGATGGAAGGGTAGTTGGTGAGAGAGGACGTACTACAGAACGAAACGTGGGCAGCAAAGAGTTAGGATCGTATGGTTTGACCGAAACTGGAGTGCCCAGTGAGCATGTGGGGTCCGGATGGTCGGGACGTATGAACTGGAATGCGTGTACGAACGTATGTATGGCCCTCGGGGCTCGTGGTGCCAGACCGTGGCCCTGATTCGAAATGCAATACGAATAGACGTGTATATCTTTTTTTTTATTTATTTTTTTATTGTTTTTTATACCTATATATGCAGATGTTGTTTGTAGTATTGTTAAACGCGTACTTGCCGTAGCCGAGGCTCGCTCACCAGAACTGCGATGTGAAAGTAGATGCATTTGTCCAGTAACGTATGTGCTTGTCTGCGTAGGAGTACGCCAGGTTTTACACGTAACACAAATCGCCGCACCGACTGAGGATGAATTAGGGCTGGTACAGACAACGCTTCGTGTGCTGTGTACATACATCGCTTCAAAGACCCGCACAATGATGAGCAGGTTAAAGAAAGTCAGAATAGCCAGTTATCCAAAAATTCAGCCATAACCAAACGAGCAGGCAAATTTCCGTAACCGTCAATGCGTGTCTCTGTATATCTGTATATCAGTGTTTATATCTGCGTATGTGTGCGTACATGAACATCAGGGATAATATATTGATATAATCACAGAATCATTATATATATATA